>NW_027318150.1:0-7125 GCF_032062135.1 Pyxicephalus adspersus | reverse complement strand
AACCAGGTTCTACTGTCCTGACTGTGATGTTGGACTTTGTGCAGCACCCTGCTTTAAAATCTACCACACCCGGGATGTCTACTAAAAATGTAAATTTTTTTTTTCTAAAATCTGCATTTAATTTATCTTCTTATTTATCAATAATATTGCACCCTTGTTTAGAAAATTTCAGTTAGAATTTTTTGATAAAAAAAATTTTTTTTGATAAATTACACTGTTGTGTTCTATTCTTTCAATATTTTTTATAATTATATATTATAATTATGTACTATATTATAATTTATGATTTTAATATAATAAATAAATATAATTATTGTACCCGGGAGTTAATCCTAAGAATTACAGGCCCACAATATAAACAAAAAGTTCTACGCTAAAAAAATAGGATCACTTTTTGCATCAAAAAATGACAGAATTAGAACGCTAGGGGGGGTTAAAGAATATCTGGAGTTGGTTGTGGTTTGTGTGCCCAGGCGCATTACAATAATTAGTCTAATGAGGTGGGTGGACCCTTCAGCCCAGAGGGGCTCGAGACAAAATTGCTCCCATCTTTGAAAGATGCCCTTATTGACAAGCCCTTATAGCTCCTTACCAGTTCAGTTTAATTTAGAACTTTGGTCTTCCATTGGCAGTGAATCTGACATTCATCAAACATTCTCTGGTGAAGAATCCTTTAAGCCACTGATTGATTGTCCACCAGAGAATGGTTTGTGCCGGATTTGATGCTTGATAAATAAAAACCCTTATTTGTCAGTGGTTTTGTTCTTAGTTGCCAAAACCCCCCAGAATGGACTGTCATTGAGAATGAAAGAAGATTTTTGTATAATTACAAGGCTTGACTATTACATAATGGCCCTGTTTTAAAAATTATCTCCAAGACTATACACTTTCAACTGTGAACTTGGGTGATCCAGTAAACCTTTGATATACGTAAAAGTGTATTTTTTGTCCCTAAAATCTTTTGGCACCAAACATAGTTATTGATCAAAGATGTTTAAATTATTAAACTAACTTTAAATTGGAAAGGTCTGGAATAAGTGCAAACATTTAGGCAAAATTGTTATCCAAACACTATTAATTCTACCAAACCACGATAATGTGTGTATAGACCAAATGAAAAGCCTCTTCTTGATCGATGTCAATGGATCCTCATTGTTTAAAGCAAATAGCTTTCGAAGATCTGATTGAAACCTAATTCCCAGATGGCCTCTGGGGAGCATCTAAATAGGCACTCAAATAATAAACTTCTATTAACAGATTTATCCAATAAAACATATTTCTGTAGATAAATCCTAGAATGTTTTAACATATAGTGAGAATTCTCTTTCGAAAAGTGAGAAATAGTGATTGCTAGGGTTGTAATATATGGAAAATTAGGGTAAAACATATGGGTATAGGATGCAGGATGTGCATACACCCTGTTGTCAGAACAAGAGCTGATTGACCACGTCAAGAAAAAGGAGCTAAAATGGCAAGAGTGGAACACCATGGAAAATGGTAAGATAGAGAACAAAGAAAGACCTGTTGGTGTTTCATTGGTTCATTGGGAACATATGAAATGGATTGAAGGGTGAAAGAGGGAGCTGACTGGGGAAAGGGGTCATGCTGAAATCCTTCTATGGTGGAAAAGGTGGCTCATAGTGTATATCTTGATGACCCATCTCTGAAAAAAGAAGAGACTTAGGTAAAGGAATGGGGAATAGTGGGAAGGAACTCCTGGTATTTATAAATTTATTTATAGGGAAAATGTAAAACAAGCTTGGGAGCTTGAATCCACAATGCCAGTCGGGAGCTATGGTCACTGTGCCCAGGGGCAATATACTACATACTCTGGAGTATGAGAGACTTAGTATGTCATGGACATGAGAATACATGAGAAATGACTAAACTAAATAGCTAAAGGGCTGTCTGAAGAGAGGAGTGATTTCTCTGGCTTCTTCACTCTTCTTTGTAAACTTCAACTTGCTCTGCTGAGCTCTGTAAACAACTGACTTATTCAACAAAGCTGACAAGTTTTTAGACAAAAAGACAAACAGCTCTGTTGGCTGAATAAGAAAATGCATAACTTTCACATGTTAAGCAAAATGGAGATTCTTTACAGAAAATTAGAAATTTTTTTGTACAACTGTAAATCTTAACAACCTATTCTAAAAAAAAATTCCCAAAAGACAATAACATTTGTAAAATTGATCCTTTAAAATGACTTGTACATAGATGTCATATTTTAAAGCATACCGGCTGCAATACTCGCACATTTAGGGATCTATTTAAAAAGCAGAGATCCTGACATTCCCCTAAACATTCCATGGTGAAGAACCAATTACTGCCATTCAAACCCATAATAATGTTGGAAGGAATATCCGATTCCCTGCGTTTGAAAATAGAGCCCTAAGTGATATTAGCCACTAGTTAATCAAACTTTTTAAGCCATTGTAATGCCTACTCACCAAGCTCTGGAGTGCTGATGTTCTGGTTCTGTAATTCTTTAGAGAACGTTTCCAACAGCGAGTTCTCCACACTAGTAAAAAAACATGCAGAAAGGAGAATTGACTACTCCCCAAATTGACCTTAGACTGTATTAAATACATATGAATATGGAAGGGACATCAGATTGTGAGCCACTTTAAGAGACAGCTACTGATGTGACTATGGACTTCGTAAAGCGTTATGTTGGCGCTATATAATAATAATAAATAAATAATAATAAAATATATATTTATATACTTATTTTGATAATAATTAAGAAGGGCAAAGAGGTAGATTTCCATCATTGGTGGTATGAAAGTTTCAGAACTCAGCGGTGGTCTTTTGTCAAAGAGTTTGCCAGAACCTTAAAAATGAAAGACAGTGGATGTGTCATAGGGTTGATGGACAGGTGAGCTGTAAATTTTCCAGGTGCCAGAAAAGCAAATAGATCTTTGATAGGCTAAAGGTAAAGGTTACAGACTTGTGATTAAGATACGCCCAAAAACAAACATAGTCCAAACAATACACAGGAAGAAAAAAAGCCATAACCAACCAGACAGTAAAAAAAAACAAAAAGGCCCAGGGCATGGGCATGAGCAAACAACTAACCTGTTGATCAGGCTAAAAAGTGTGGCCTGCCATTAAAGGCACCTAATGAAGATCAGATCACAGACCTAATATGTAATGCTCCGTCACACCCAGCAGTTGGTGACGGTTCGAGCCAATAATTACAATACTAACTATAAATACAATATTTCAGCTACAAAAAATAGATGTTTTATCTTTGCGTTCCATTGAGTGGTTGCTTTGTTCATCTAATAATTTATATAAAATGACCCCATCCATTCATGACTTCTAGTGTCTTCACTGATCTTTTGTCCAAATGGTTGCATTTTACAGAACTTATTCCAAGTGTCTTTTGTCATCTTTTGTCTTATATTTCCATAGCATGTAGCTCAGAAATTTACTAAAATTCTCAATCAAACGGAGTTGTCCAACATGACCACCTCGGAGCAAAGTGCAGCTATCACCTCCATAGTTACTAGTGTGGAGAACTCGCTGTTGGAAACGTTCTCTAAAGAATTACAGAACCAGAACATCAGCACTCCAGAGCTTGGTGAGTAGGCATTACAAATTCCTTATTTTGAACTTAGTAAGGAAACATTTATATACAGACAAGGTGCACTTAAACTCTGGCTGACATTTTTAAATAAAAGGTTGTTCTCCTCGGATCCATAATTATCTGCATACCTTTACTTTGGTTCTGCAAAGTCCCATTAATGAGATATTCCCATTTCCTGCTTTGTAGACCCAATGCCAGGCTACAGGCAGCAGCTATTTGAGGAAAAGGACTTCATGGTGCCTGTATGCATATAGGTTAGCATGGAGCATACAATTAGAATGTGACCAAGACAAACTCTGCAGTTGTTTCTTTTTTGCATATTTTGCATATCAAAGCACAGCTTGCTTCAAAAGTTAATGACTGTCCAGGTTTCGTAAAGTTTTTTTTTCTTGCTTTGTTTTGTGAGATACAGTGACTGACACCATGCTGCCTGATAATATGTTGTGACAAACATCTGCCCTAATTTCGTTTATAAACATATGTACCTGTTCCGACTTACATACCAATTCAACTTAAGAACAAACCTTGACCAGGTAATTTGGATCTACCGCCCCCCACCCTCCAACAGAAAAAACCCCACACCTTAACTTCTCAAAACATTTCCCGCACCAATCACAATTTTTCTTTTACACTCCCAACTACCCCTGCATACCAGCCAATACACCCCACCCCCCAAAAATCACAGACACCCTCTTTGGGTTTAAATTGGCTGGCAAGCAGCCATTTAGTATAACAACATAAATAACAATAAATAACCATAAATACTTGTAATAATAACCATATTCACATATTATACATATTATTAAATTAACATAAATTAACATATATAATAACATATAACCTTATACTCTTACATATACTTTCCATATTAATAACACCTTTAGAACCAATAACTTTTTCCATCAACTTTAACCAAAACCCAATTTACTGTGCAATCTTGCACTTATAACCAAAACACTCCAGTTTACACCTCCAGCTGCAGGTCTAGGAACCAGGTAGAGTCCGTTCCCCCAAAATAGTTTAACCATACACTGGCCCCTAGGCGCCCACACGCCGCCTCAGGGGCCCCACCATAATACCATTTAAAGGGGCACCCTACCCATGGGTTGCCCTTTCCAGTTACCAACCGGACTCATACCCCTTAAACCCCAACCGCCAACCCACATAACTGTACTCCATAAATACATAAAAAAGGGGAGGGTGGGCGGGAATTTCCCTTTCCAGAAAAAACTGTCCCTGCTTCCTGACGGACCTTCTTATTTAACCCTTTCTATTCTCCTCCCCTTAGCATGCGACCAGACCTCATGCTGGTCCCCACCTCCTCTTCCCCTCTTGATTAGCCCATTGGAATGCATGGGGACTTCAAACATGGGCTTTAAAAGCCTCAGGTTAAACGCTGGGGAAACAGTCCATGTAGACTAAGCCTAAAGGAGTTCAAGAAATCCATAACTGTTTACATGATGAATGCCACTAGGTCTTGCATGTCTTTGTACTAAAAGAAGGCAATGCCTTACCTTACGCCTCTATCACAGACCAACCTATTTCTATCATACCTATTATGCCTGGCATGATTTTTAGACCATTTTTTGGTGTCCCAGAAATGGTACCAAAATGAATGCCTATGCTGATCTATTAGGCCTGGAATGTCATTCTTTTTCCCCGGTAATGTCCTACCTCCCCCTTACTCCTTCTAAATGTTTTTTTTTTATTGTTTCTTGACTTTTTATTTGATTCTTTCTATGTACAGGTCTGTGCTTCTTATCATCTGTTGGCATTTTTGGATTTTTTTTGGCTACAAGGTACTAGTTTTATGGTTGACCACAGTGGCCTATTTAGTTTAGATAAGTTACTTGAATAACTTATTTCTTTTGGATAAGTTTTTTTCTTTTTTATTGGATGACAATTGGGCTTTATTCCTTACCTGGTGTAGATTGTACCTCATCCTCTTCAAAATGGGACTATCTTGTGAATGTGAGTAAAGATTCATAGCTAATTATGACATGCTTCACATGACAATATATAAATACTTTTACTTTGTGTCTGTGAAGTCCAAATTCAAAAGTGGGAATATCAGAGGAATGGGACTTCAAAATGACATTTACTTTTGGACTCCCACTCCCCAGATATTCCCAATTCCTGCTTGTGGACTGGGAGCATATCTACAAGTGGAAAGTGGTAAAATCACATTATAGCCAATTATATTTCATAGGAGAACATAGAAATACCCTTTCTAAAAAAATTATTTGGAATTCAGGTACATTTTGACAATAGGCTCATTTGTCTTATATAAAACAGGTTCTTCATGATTTTCTGTCTTCTCCAGGCCCAATGTGTATATTTAAAGAAGAACTCCAAAATGTAAGTTTACCTTGACCAAAGCAGTTGCCACTAATATCTTATCAACAGACAGTTCCTTTAAGGCATCACTTCTTCTAAACCCAACAAACCTATAGTTTTGTTGTTGATAATATCTTAATTCACGCCATATTTCTGGGACATGCTCTATATTGAAGCACTGCTGTTCTCATTACCAGATAATGCCATGGTTGGGTCTATAACTTGCCATTTATAAGAGGAAACGTGTGGCTTTGTGTTTTGGGAATGGCCAGGAGGAGAGAGTGGTGGAGGTATGGCAGTATGTATTGGACCTGCAGCTTTTCAATATAAATCGTCCTGAAAGTGCAGAGGAGGAAGCTGTACTATTCCCAGCACCTAAAGACTTCAGGCTTTTAGAAGAAGCAATGTCTTGACAGAAGTCAATGTCCTGAAACGAACTCTTTAAGGAACTTTTAAGGAAGAGGAAGAGAAACTGCTTTACTCATAGTAAGTTTGTGTTCAAGAATTAGACTTCAAGTATAAACTGTAAACAGAATTTATTTTTTATTTTAAAAATATACATTATTACCATTATTCACATAAAACAGATGCCATACTTGTTCATGTAAAAAGATGATGATGGCAGTAACAATCATATAGGGTTGGTTGTTCTTATAAGGTTTTCAGCTAACACTTACAGGTATCTTCTATAAAATAAAACTGGTTTCATTGTTCTTGTACAGTTGTGTTTTAATCCCAGTAAGGCATCCCAGTTTCATATACATAGGTCTCTAATTGTCTTTGTAGTCTTTCATAAGTTACATTTCCTTACTGTGATTGTGAGATTTATTGACACATTTAGTTGAACATGGTCAATGTGGTGATAGTGAAGATTTCAGAGTTTATCCATATTGTTCTCCTCCAGCTTTGCTACCTCCGAGGCTTGACTCTGCTACAGAGGAAAAAAACACTTGTTATCATTAGTGTGGACATGGCACAGGTTATTCATGGTATTCCCACAGCTGAGATGCAACATTTATTGACCAACCATAGATAATTAAAGTGAATGGTCCGGTAAAGCCCACTGTTAAATGATGCAAAATGTCTTGATGGTGTGCTTGGGGCAGCCAAGTGGTTTCAAATATGCTTCTAAGAGCCATCTAGGAACACTCGTTTCTATCGCCTGTCTGAACTAATCTTTATGAAACCCAGGTTACCTT
>NW_027318149.1:0-7128 GCF_032062135.1 Pyxicephalus adspersus | reverse complement strand
GGTAGAACAATACAAAGCTGGACAGAATATATCTTCTAGGTGTAACCTTTAAAAATTCACATGGAAACCTTTAGTCTGTGAGCTCATTCCAAAGAATTATGAATTAATCTATTCATACTAAATCTTTGTAAAAGAATACTTTTGGCAGGAGTTGGGAGAGCCTAAAAACTCTATCAGGTTATTTTGTGATATGTGCCCTGTTGTGAATATATCACTTTACTATCCTCTCTTTACTAATAGAAAGTAGGAGGAAATCACTCCTTTTATACCGCTATACCCAGATCATTTGCCTCTGTTTGAAGACTTGCCCTCCCAATTTATTATTCTGCTGACAACTCAGCAACTCAGAACAAACAGAAAGATCTATCTACCCAGCAGTATCTAGTAAGGCTAGAAATGGTACTTTCCTGTGACCAACAATAAACAAACTAAGCAAACTATGCAGCTGTGGTATGTTTACCTTGGATTTGAGCTCTGTTATACAATTTCTATGTGCCATCCTGACCCCTGATCCACCCTTCTCTTCCCTAACGTGTGTCCAAGGCTTGCCTGTCCTTCCTGGCTGTCCAGGACCTTCATGACTGATGTCGGGTTGGATCATAGAGGAAGAGGTGGGAGAATGCAATGAACAGCCATTCAGTAGACATTGTTGCCTAGAAGTGCTTGAACATAAACAGTTTTTTTCAATCAACTAAAAAAATCCAGAGGTGGACAACCTGTCATCTACACAACACTATCATGTAAGTTTAAAGTTAGGATTTTATGCAATCTAAAATCCTAACTTTAAAAATTTAGTTCCCCAAAAATTTTTTTTTTATGTCAAACTGAGGTCTGATACTGGGAGGTGTTTTTGCAGGCAGCAGCAAAGTAGTTAATCTATGGGAATCAGTGTTTAGTGTTCTATCATAGTATGTTTATTTAAAAAAAAAACAAATATTGAAGTAAAGATATTACTTAAAAAAATAATACTTGGAAAGGTATTGCCTTTTTCATATCCACTTTCTTTCTCTTGTTCTGGAAAACAAATAATGGCAAATAAAGTCACAAAATTTGAATATTTTCAGTCCTTTCTTCTATTCAATTTTCTTGACTTTGTGTTTTACCTATATGTTTTCTGCATGTTGTGCCCTTGCGGTAGAACAATACAAAGCTGGACAGAATATATCTTCTAGGTGTAACCTTTAAAAATTCACATGGAAACCTTTAGTCTGTGAGCTCATTCCAAAGACTTATGAATTAATCTATTCATACTAAATCTTTGTAAAAGAATACTTTTGGCAGGAGTTGGGAGAGCCTAAAAACTCTATCGGGTTATTTTGTGATATGTGCCCTGTTGTGAATATATCACTTTACTATCCTCTCTTTACTAATAGAAAGTAGGAGGAAATCACTCCTTTTTTATGTCAAACTGAGGTCTGATACTGGGAGGTGTTTTTACGGGCAGCAGCAAAGTAGTTAATCTATGGGAATCAGTGTTTAATGTTCTATCATAGTATGTTTATTTAAAAAAAAACAAATATTGAAGTAAAGTTATTACTTAAAAAAATAATACTTGGAAAGGTATTGCCTTTATCATATCCACTTTCTTTCTCTTGTTCTGGAAAACAAATAATGGCATTTAAGTCACAAAATTTGAATATTTTCAGTCCTTTCTTCTATTCAATTTTCTTGACTTTGTGTTTTACCTATATGTTTTCTGCATGTTGTGCCCTTGCCCAGATTACAAAGATATCATCTATGTATCTTTTCCAAAGTAACAATATGCTGATGATAAACAAATAAACTTGGATTGGACAATAGTTTCCCAGTCACCCAGGTAAAGATTAGCGTAAGGGGGGACATTGTGTGCCCATTGCTGCCCCTTGAATGTGGATAATGTTGGCCTTTGAAGGTGAAGATATTCTTAGTTAAGATGTATTCTAAGATGGAAACTATAAATTTGTTGAAAGGCATATTTGTGGGGTAGAAATTTTTCAAGTAGGACAAAATAACTTCCAAGCCCTTCGAATGAAAGATGCTGCAGTATAAAGCCTCAACATCACAGGGTAGAGTTTGGTTTGGGGGGATATGTAGGGAAGTTTGGGGGGATATGTAGGGAAGGGAACTTTAGTAGTTCCAAAGTGTCCTTTAAATATGATGGTAGACTTGTCACGGTGGGCCTTAAATAAGTGTCTGTCAGCTCGATTGCATTGGAAGATTTTGATCCAATGGCGGAAATAATTGGACGTCCAGATGGATTTTGGAGGTTACAACCGATGGACGATCGCAGCAGGACCAGGTAAGTGATCGATAAACCCGAACTTTTCTCACTGTATTTTCATACAGTGAGAAAAGTTCGGGTTTATCGATAATTGTAACTTTTTGAAGCCCGTACCAAGGTCGGGCTTAACGGTCGGGAGGTTAAAAGATAAAATGTAAACATTGTAAAATGAGTGGACAGGCCACAGAAATGAACCCCATTGATTGACACCAGCTACAGACTCCTCAGTGACACCACCCCAAACCCACAGCTGCTGGAGTATTGCTGGCACCTGTTGCTCCCTGTCTGATGTCCCTTATTTACTGTGTGGCTGAATCCTCCTTTACTTCAATGATCATAGCGCTATCTTGCTCATCTTTGTATTTGAAAGGAGGGATCTTTGAGCATGACCATTATCATCTTCCTGTAAAAACAATTGTAGTTTTGTAATTAAATAATTCCACCAACCCTTTGGATTACAAGTAGTCCCCGGGTTACATATGAGATAGGGCTCTAGGTTTGTTCTTAAGTTGAATTTGTATGTAAGTCAGAACAGGTACATTATTTTAATAAATGCAATTAGGACAAATGTTTGTCTCAACATATAATTAGGCAGTGTGGTGTCAGTTACTATAACAAAACCTCACTGTTAGTTAATCAAAACAAAGCAAAAAAAAAACATCTTTATGGAGCCTAGACATTCATTAACTTTTGGAGCAAGCTGTTCCTTGATAAACAAAAAAAAAACAACTACAGAGTTTGTCTTGGTCATTAAAGAGTTACAAGAGGCTGCTGAAATAGCTCACCCCCCTAAGATCATCCACAACCTCAGCTGTGGTTAGAAAAAGATTTCTACTGCAAGTCATGCAAACCGCCCCCTCCCCCCTTCAAGCCTCCATTCTGTACACAGCGAGCTGGGAAGCCCCATTTGTATCTAGGAGGTGTCAGTTTGTTCGATGCCCTTAACCCGGGGACTACCTGTATAATACTTTGAGAGGTTTTTTTTCTTTTCTTAAAAAATATTAAACCTATGCGGGGCAATTTACTTCATGTTAACATGGCAACCTAGTTAGGAAATGTTCTATGCAGAACAAATTAGCAGGTGATTGCTGAAATGTAATAATTACAATGTCAAGTTGTTAATATTATCAACTTTTTGGCAAAGTTCACAGAATTTAGGTATAAATATGCTAAGAGAACATTTGAATCTGTCTGCTTTTACGTTTGTTCAGAAGAACTAGATCATCATTTTTTCTTCTATGGATACCAAAAAACAATCCAGCCTTTACTCTCAGTAATGCAGATCTATCCAACACTAAACTTCCTCATAAACCATTAGAGAATTAGAGTATCACTTGTATACATTTAGAACCCATTTGTAAAGTATAAAAAACAAAGAAAGTCACTTGGAAGTAGTACTAAATGATAAAAGACACGTGCAAAGTCAAAAAAATAAGGCCCTGGCTCCTGGTGACTTTTTGTATAAGCTTTTCAATGTGCAGCACATGCGCCGTGTAGTGTAGCGGTAGCTCATACAGAGCCAACTGCTAGGGACAATGTAACTCCTTTGCGCACATAGAACTTACATCATCAGTAGCCATTCAATGGCTTAAACAGGATCACCCGTCTCCACGGAATTCACTAGAGATGCTTTTAGGAGAAGGCTGTTTCAAGCGTAACTCTAGGCAAACAGCTAAATACAGATTTGTGATCCCGACAGCACAGTTTTGTAGGAAATTTCATGTGTTCCTTGCCATAACTAAACCTTACTAAAGTCCTAGAGATAATAAGCCAGATATTGTACAGTGCTGCAAAAAAACGTTGTCGCTATATAAATACTGTTTATTGATGATAATATTAATAACAATAATAACCTTAATTTTTTTTAAACTTACTTCAACTTTTGTGCTACAGCAGTTGAAAGAGACCAACCTAGTGCTCTAATTAATCAGATCCCAGTACCAGAATTGGTCAGACATACTCCCTCTTTTTCTTGTACTAAAGGGAGTAGCTGTTATTTAGTTCTGTCAGCATGGAGCACTGCAGTGTGAGATCAGGAAACAACATTTTAATATAGTATTTTCAAATATATGCATAATTTATTTATTTCTTCTATTGGTTGCACTCGATGAACATGTGGCTTTTTTTAACCTGCTTATGTAACTATGAAATCTGGAACACAGAGTGGGCCTGTTTACTAAAGTTCTCCAAGACTGGAGAAGATAGACTTATGGGTGATCCAGACTATCTAGAATGTAACTGGTTTAGATTGAAAACATTTGTCAACTAAAGGTAAATGTCAACTAAAGGTAAATGTTTTTTAGGAATTCCATTCCAGGTTGGCTGCAACACCCAGGTTCTCTTATGATAGGCTATCATCGTTTTGAGGAGCTTTATTAAATCAGGGCCAGTATGTCAGTCATAACTCTTTAGTTTCTATGTAATTTGCAACATAGCACATGCAGTGCAGGGGTCAGAATGCAGCAGCCAGAAATATTGTAATTGCAGTGGTTAAGAATAAAAATTCACTTTTGTCCATTTAAATTACATTGCAGTCAAGGTGTCCCCCGCCCCTTCTTTATTGGTGGACAGTAAACCCCTTGCATTGGTTGGTTTTGGCCTCCTTTGGGTAATGGACACTGTGGGTGTTAGTAAATACGTACCTCAAAAAAGCTGCAGATGTTCTATGCCACTTACACCCAGCAGGATGACATTGGTCCAGCATCATAAAGCTGGATACCATTTCATCAAGTAGTTAATGCATAACTCAGTAAAAAAATAAATAACACGTTTACCTTGAAATAAAGTAGCATTAAATTCAAATATTAATTTTCAAACAGAGGCTCCAAAATTTATTTTTTCTGACTAGATGTGCCTTTTCTTTCTCTTCTCCAAAATCTTGTCTACATGCATGAACTTCAGTGATGACTACATGACATTTTTGTGTTATAATATTAGGACTTCATCAGGGGTCAAACTTTTTCATGTGCTAACAGTTGGTTTATAGCATGTAATGGAAGTGTGTAGGATTGGTGGTATCACTATCACTTAGTACTATTGTATGATAAGGCAGTAGGGCATTGCTCATGTCAGAGGTGAAAGCCTGTCTTTACAGCCATAATTCCTAAAGTGTCACCCAAAACAACCACTTTTTTTGTCCCAATGGATTTATGAATGACGTCAGGCGACAAATGTACATTGTACGATGTTAGATTCTCACCCGAGACAAGCACGACCATTCGTATTAGATGTGAATCCTCTGAGATGTGTACATAACCTTTATAAAAACCTCTGGATGTGGTAACGTTTTAAAGGAATAATGAGTTCTTTTTTAAGGGTAACTTTTTCCCCCATCTCTTTGTTTGCTTTATCTCTGATGCTGTTTTCTGGTCACCTTGGCAATAGCATAAATGTCTCAGGTGTAACAAGGCAATGCAACTAAAGTTCATTTATATGCTAATCATCTATTATGAAGCCTAAGCAAACTGTCAATCTCCATTGAAAAGCTGATGGCTTCATTAAACACATTTATAAAAATTTCTGGACTGTATGTTAAGGAGGATAAAGCAGAAATTCTGTATGGTAATATTTCCACCTCCAAGTAAAGATTAATTTAGGAAAACTTTAATTTCTGTCATATAAAACATATTCAAATCACTTAAGTATTACCCAAACATTATTAACAGAGGTTCTTTATTGCTGGAATTACTTGACGTTATTTCATAATATATTCGCTACAATGGTTAAGTAGGGAAAATTACAGGTTTCATGAAGTGGTAAAATAACTTTATTAAAATGTCAATTTTGCATTTAGAATTGTTTTTGAATTCTACTTTTTTATTGCAATTATGATTTATAGGAAATACAGCTTAAGGTATTTAAGGTAAACCTGTGTCTGAACTATGTATAGTTACACATTCAGGTTGAAAAAGTCCATCAAGTTCAGCCACTAGGGATAATACCATATCCCAGAAAAACCATGCACTGAGGCTGCACAGCTGAGTGGAATTGGAGCTGTGTGCAGCTTATTAGCAGAGTGGTTCCTTGTATTCCATGCTGTCATTGGCTGCTGGGGCTTTATAGCCTCTCTGCTTCCAGTCTTCTGTGGCTGGTATAGCATTAGCTGGGCTTATCTGTACTGGAGAGATTCTTGAGTATTTTTCTGTTGCTGACCTTTGCCTGTTCCTGACAATCCACTTGAACTCAGCCTGGACCAATCTTTGCCTGTGACCCTGACTTTTCTTGTGCCCATTCCTTTGTACCTTGTTTGGTGGACTGATCTCCTGTGTTTGACTTCAGCTTGTATTCTGGAATCCCCGGTAATTCTGTACTGTGTATCTGTGGGCTCCTGGTCAGCTGCCGGCCTATCTCCAGACACCATCCCTTGCGCACCAAGTCCTGGGAGCATCCGAGTGCTGGGAGACATAACCAGTCTTCCGATGCTGAGCAGGGACTGCTATAGATTGGGGGACTGGTGTCTGGGGAATACTGGTACTGACCAGGGCCTTACATAGATGATTCAGAGGAATGCAAAAAACCCTTATAAACCCTGGTTCAATTTACTCCAAAAGGGGAAAAAAAATTTGGTGAGGCAATCGAATGTTCCCTGGATCAACAGTCCTCTATATGGACCGTTTATATATTAATACAGGGTGATCATATCCCCCCTTATACGTCTCTTCTCAAGGGAGAATAGGTTCAGTTCAGCTAATTCTCATTTTAGTGGGGATTTTCAAACATTTCTGAGTTTGAAGGTGTTTTCAAGTATTTGTGAGTATTTTAACACTGCCCAAACACTGCCCGTTGTACTGCCTGCAGCTCACCAACTGGCCTATTGGCATGAATGGGGATTTCAAACACAGTATAGGCAGATAGATAGGCCATAGATA
>NW_027318148.1:0-7128 GCF_032062135.1 Pyxicephalus adspersus | reverse complement strand
TAAAACCCCAAACAGCGCACAGCCCCCCAGACCCCAGAATGACACTTTGTGTCGTGGAAGTTCTCAGTCTGAAACCTCAAACCATGTGAAAACCCCAGATACCCCACACAATTTGCATACAGACACCCCCAAACAATGTGCAGACCCAACACAATGTATACACTTTTAATGACACACTGTTTCAGTTGTCTGGGTAAGTCTGAGGTGTGTACACCTAATTAGGTATAAGACTGGTATGTGTGTCAGTCTGGTGTCTGCCTGTATTATGGGGTATCTGTGTGACAACCCATACAGTATACAGACCCCACACTGACACATTACTAAGTGTCTACACCCGAGACTGAAACCTTAGACAATGTGCAAACCCCAGACTGGCACCTTACACAGCTTGCAGACCTTACAACCCTAAACAATGCGCTGAACCCATACTGACACCCCACACAGAGGACTGACCCCATACTGACACCCCACACAGAGGACTTACCCCATACTGACACCCCACACAGAGGACTGACCCCCCAGCACCGATAGGGATGTAAGGGAGCACAGGATTGAGCAGAGTAAGGGGGGCAACAACACAGACAGGGGAGCCCAGCACTGATAGGGATGCAGGGTACCACAGGACCCCCTGATAAAACAGAATAATGAGAAACAATTGTATTATTTGGGATACATGAATGTGAGCTCCCTGCACTGCGGAGTTACAAGTGGGACTTTTCAGGAAAAAAACAGAGCAATTCATCTGCTGCCATTATGAACCCCAATTCCTCATTACCATTACAGGACCAGACCCCAAACACTGAGCAGAGCCCGGGGACCAAACCAGACTGACAATTTGGGAAAACTGCAGACCGACCCCCACATAGTGTACAAACCCCAGATTGGCCAGACTAACCCCCAAGCGAAGCACAGACCCCAAACTTACCCCTAAGCAGTGTGTAGTTCAAAGTATGACCCCTAAAACAGTGTACAGACCCCAGACTGACCCACAAGCAGAGTGCAGACCCCAAACTGACATCATAAACAATATAAAGAAACCATACTAAAACCCCAAACAGCGCACAGCCCCCCAGACCCCAGAATGACACTTTGTGTCGTGGAAGTTCTCAGTCTGAAACCTCAAACCATGTGAAAACCCTAGACTCAGTGTTCAGACCCTAGATACCCCACACAATTTGCATACAGACACCCCCAAACAATGTGCAGACCCAACACAATGTATACTCTTTTAATGACACACTGTTTCAGTTGTCTGGGTAAGTCTGAGGTGTGTACACCTAATTAGGTATAAGACTGGTATGTGTGTCAGTCTGGTGTATCTGTGTGACAACCCATACAGTATACAGACCCCACACTGACACATTACAAAGTGTCTACACCCAAGACTGAAACCTTAGACGATGTGCAAACCCCAGACTGGCACCTTACACAGCTTGCAGACCTTACAACCCTAAACAATGCGCTGAACCCATACTGACACCCCACACAGAGGACAGACCCCATACTGACACCTATACAGTTCACAGACCCCCAGACGGACACCCCACACATCAGACAGACACCCCACACTGAGGACAGAACCCATACTGACACCCATGCAGTTCACAGACCCCCAGACTGACACCCTGCCCAGCACTTCCTCATATAACTCTTCTCCTTTCGTGCCGAGGGCAATTCAGGTTCCTGTCGGACCTGCAAGTTGTCACCGTATGAAACGGGCGCCTTTGTTACATTCCATGTGTGGCCCAGTGAATGGTGCAGCGGAAGGACGCCCCCCCCGCACACACTATCCACCAGTGTGGGGAAATGGAGCTTCCCAAACGTAAATCAGTGATGTTGGGACAATTTCCCCCAGATCCGGGACTGCCCACATCGGCCATGAGCTTCATTCAAGTCACAGCAGCCAGACACAGCCAAAAGGCATGCGGGCACCACTAGCAAAATACAGGCTTTGTGGACGGGAACCTCAAATTAGCATCTGAAAGGGACGAAGAGTAGACGCCATTCTGAGAGCGTGAGATTCTCCCCGCATATATCATGACAGGTCCACGTGACGCTGACAACTTTATCACTCCCCCATCCAGTCACCAGGGAGCACCGACCTGAGGACAGCCACTTGGCTGTACCGAATCACCAGACCTGTGCTGAAGAGATCCAGTACA
Organism: Pyxicephalus adspersus; assembly: GCF_032062135.1. Lineage (NCBI taxonomy): Eukaryota > Metazoa > Chordata > Amphibia > Anura > Pyxicephalidae > Pyxicephalus > Pyxicephalus adspersus. Next base: position 4,966 of record NW_027318148.1, on the reverse strand, counting down.
CCGATACAGAGGGAAGGCCGAGAGGTTTATTCCCTCGAGTCCACTGGGGGTGGCATAAGTTTTTTTTTTCATTGATGTAATTCTGAAACCAAAATGCCTGTGATTGTAAAAAAAAGTGCACTTGGGTTCTCTAAAGGAGAAGAGGCCTCACATTCCTGACCCTCGGGTGTAATGCACCAGATAGGGGGACTGGGTTAACTTCACCCATCTAGGCAAAACCATGCAGTTCCAAATGCTTTCAGGTTAGCAGAAACCAGCCAACCAAGTACGTCAAGTTCAGGGATCTCCCCTGAAAACTCCACTGATGGAGAGTGACCAACCATAAGACCAGGGAACTGTCCAGAATGTCAGGGCACCAGCATTCCAAATTCTTTTAACAAACCAGTAATATGATAAGTGCCGTTAGGTTATTGTTTCAGTTCAACATCAGATACGTTAAATAAAAAATAATCTCATTAGCAAAAGCTATGAATGATAATGAAACATGATTAGGCATGGAATGGGGAATTAGGGGGGTGTCTGTGGGAATTTGCCCCCTATTGGTGGGGCCAGGTAGTGATGATGAGGGTTTGCCCCCTATTGGTGAGGCCAGGTACTGATTATTATTATTATTATTATTATTATTATTAATAAACAGGATTTATATAGTGCCAAACATGTTATGCAGCGCTGTACATTAAATAGGGGATACTGATGATGAGGATTGGCCCCCCATTGGTGAGGCCAGGTACTGATGATTAGGATTGGCCCCCCATTGGTGAGGCCAGGTACTGATGATGGTGATAAAGGAAATGGTGAAATCCCCCATCACTGGCGGCTTGATAATCTCTGTGTATATGGGTCAGGAAGCTCCGCCCACATGTAGTGCTGGGCTGCTCAGGGGCGGTACCAATGCTCAGCTTTTTGCAGCATGGTGGTCCAGAAATTGGACCTGCACCCCACCAGAATGAATTCCGCCAAAGCATGGTGTGCACATTGCTATGTGGGTTCATGTTATTGTCTGCATTCACACAGCTCATCGATGTGACTGGGCCTGAAGATCGGCACTGATATCAGACATGGGATTGTAATAAAGAGGTAGCTGCCCCATGTGTAGCCGGAACATTCCGCACTTTACACGGCCCCAGTCACGTGTTCCAGCCTCATATTTATGTGTATGTACCCAGGATAGAGGGGTGCAAACCATAGACAGAGTATAAATTTCACAGGACTTGTCCAGGAGACCAAAAATTCACCTTCCCCTCGTTAAATCTGCTCTCCGGGATTCCCTTCAGTAATGCAGTTCTATCGGCTCCTTTCCCGGACTGAAACTCTGTGTATATGGGTCAGGAAGCTCCGCCCACATGTAGTGCTGGGCTGCTCAGGGGCGGTACCAATGCTCAGCTTTTTGCAGCATGGTGGTCCTGAAATTGGACCTGCACCCCACCAGAATGAATCCCGCCAATGCATGGTGTGCACATTGCTATGTGGGTTCATGTTATTGTCTGCATTCACACAGCTCATCGATGTGACTGGGCCTGAAGATTGGCACTGATATCAGACATGGGATTGTAATAAAGAGGTGGCTGCCCCATGTGTAGCCGGAACATTCCGCACTTTACACGGCCCCAGTCACGTGTTCTAGCCTCATATTTATGTGTATGTACCCAGGATAGAGGGGTGCAAACCATAGACAGAGTATAAATTTCACAGGACTTGTTCAGGAGACCAAAAATTCACCTTCCCCTCGTTAAATCTGCTCTCCGGGATTCCCTTCAGTAATGCAGTTCTATCGGCTCCTTTCCCGGACTGAAACTACTTGATTCTGATTTCACTCCACATTGTGAGTTTCTGATAGTGTACATTAGAAACTGCAGCAATTCCGATAGAGCCCGCCTCATTCCCTGGCTGAGGGACATCCAGCATCATCTAGCCCCTCCCCCGGCCTGACTGCCCCACGCCTTCCATTTATTGGATTTCAGATTTTTTAATCCGGTAGGCTCAGCATGACGTGGATGTTACCTGGGGGTCTGAATGCAATAAGGTCCTGTCTAGGACCGCCCACTCCTCCAGAATGACATCGGTATTTTCATAACTCCTCCCAGGAGCCCGCCCACTGTTTGTATGGAGAGCTGTTGAGAGGAGCACAGATGCAGCTAAAGTCAGATAAGTGATAAAAACACAACAGAAATATCCTGAGCCTGTTAAAGGGAAGACAACATACAGCAGAATGAACTCTCAATAATCTGAATATTCTCATGTATTTGGCTTTGAAAAAGTTTTCGCATAAATTAAAATCCATCTGCTAGAAAACATTTTAGAAAGAAATCTAATAAACGTCCCTATTTAATGTACAGCGCTGCTTAATATGTTGGCACTATATAAATCCTGTTTAATAATAATAAAATAATAATAAAAATAAATGTTGCTGCCTGTTCACAATCTTCCCCACAATGTACACAGAACCACACAAGTGCCGCACATTCCCTGCATACCTCGGTTACGTCGTTCTGGCCTGGCCAATCAAGAGAAGAGCCCAAACCGGGAAGGGCTGGAAGAAGTCTCAGCACCGGTGAGGGGAGTTCTGCTTTAGGTGTGACTATCTATCTGATGGTTGTCATCCATAACAGGAAATGAATGGGAAATCTCCAATAACAGGGAACACAGTTTTTAAATCTTCTAGAATCTTCTAAATCGTGACTCCTCTCCATTCCATGTCAAATAAAAACATTTTGTCTGGAGCTAGCTTTTCACCCGTGTGGATAGGAAGCTCCAGGTTCCCTTGCATGAGATAAAAGTAACGGACGCTTAGTTTGCTGCCATGATGCATGCTCCTTACAGACCGGTGCAGCATACGTATGCCGCGTATCCAACACGTCACATATTGCAGGTTATGTGATGGCTGCATTATAAGGGCTATACAGTATGTTATACCTGAAGGATGCGGAGCTCCCAATGATGAGGTCCCAGCTTAACTTGTTTGGATTTCATTTGTCATTTTGTTATATATTCAGCGACTTCAGAAAATATTCCCAGCTGTTTTCAGTTATGTTATGTAATGGCAAAGTAAAAACAAAATTTTACACGAGTTTGTAAATTTATTATAAAGAGAAAACTGAAATCTCACATTTCCCTAAGTATAAGACCTGAAATTTATCTCAGGTGCCTCCTATTTCTCTTGATGGCTGCTGAGTTGTTTCTGCCCCTTGATTGGCGCCTTGTGTGGTAAATTGAAGGGCGCCCCCCTGTGGTAAGTTGATTGGACGTGATTTGGGAAGGCCTCTCGATAGAAGGCCTCATAGCTGTATATATAATGGGTTAGGGCCCGGTTTGTGTTTATAATAAAACGCCTTTCCCCTTCTGTAAATACCTTCCTGATGCATCGTACCTGAAAATCATTTTGGTGTCATTTAATTTTTGTCTTTTTGGCTTCCTTAAAAAAACAAAAAACAATGGAGCTAAAAGATCTCGGACTGAAGCCATTAATGGCACAGATCAGCCCCTTGCTGCAGCCTCTCGCTGGTAATTGGTTACATAGAGACTGAGGAAATGTTTCCTCTGCCTGCAGCAGATTGATGACATCATCCCAGCCTGAAATCCCCAAATGCAAATCTAGGACAACTTTGATAATAAAACTTTTCTGATGTTAGAATTGCTGTATATTGTGACATGGCAGGGGTTTATTCTTGTGACATTTGTGACAGGTCCACTTTAATTCCTTCTTAGACCTGTGTGGACCATGAGGAAGACGTTGCATGCTGCAGGTTTAGTTTTTTGGGTGAAAGGAGTTTGTAAATCCACCTGTCCAATAATCCCTGTATTCCCGGTTCTGATCTGCAGACGGTCCAATCCACGGAGAATCCCGGCTATGACGATTTCTAGGAACCTGTAAAACAACAACATTCAGCTGCTTAATATGCAGGGAGCGGAGCCCCACCTTATGTACATTAAACAGACAGGTACTGGGATGAGAGGTGGATGGCACGGCTGCCAACTGGAGGAAAGTTTGCCGAGCGCTGAGCCCTCTCCCCCGGGGTGTCAAAGGGCAAAATGTCAGCAAAGATGACAGAGGAGGGGGCACTGACGGAAATACGTTATGTAATAAGAACATCAGGGATATACGGTGCAAAACATCCAAATTCTGATATCAGACATGACATTCCCAAACCTGTAAAATCCAAAAACCCGGGGACCACTGCTGGGGGCCGCCATCATGGATGTCAGAAACCCCGGACCGGGCTGTCACCAAGAGGGAATCCTATAGCAGAGATTCCCATCCAGGGTTCCTGCAGGGGGCGCTAGGGGTTCCTGGGGCAATGAGCAGTTTGCACCCCTCTCAGGTCAGTAGAAGTGACCCCAATGATCTTATGGGATATCTGTAAGGGTGACATTCTTCCCACTGGCCAGCAATGTAAGAGGAATTCTTCCCACTGACCCCACACTAATGTGATCTGTGGATATAATAATTATAGAAGGGGACCTGGGACCTAAAGGTAATTTGCTTTTTGATAGCAAATGTTTTGAATCCTGGACCAGATCCTTTTCAGGTTTGCTGTATCACCCAGGTTGTCCCATGATAGTTTATCTTCTCATGTCATAGGGAGCTTGGTACTACATATTGCTTGGTACTACATTCAGGAACGCCGTGCTCTGCTCAGACGGTTCAATGATCCTATAATGTAATAAGGGAACCCTGCCTGGCAATAGAAGACAGCTCAGCTAGAGATTCTGCTAATGGTTACCAATAGTAGACGTGTGTGACATCATCCAATGAGGGACACCCATCAGCCAAATCATCATACCCCCCTATGGGTGAAGGAATCACATGATCCGGGTACAATTGCCCTGACAGGGGTGAGAGTTATTACGCAGTCAGTGAACAGTCAGTCCATGAAGGTGATGAGCTGGAAGCAGAACAAATGGACAAATATTCGGAGTGACTCTGACAAGGACCAAATGATAACTCAGAGCATTGCCAATCCATCAG
>NW_027318147.1:0-7132 GCF_032062135.1 Pyxicephalus adspersus | reverse complement strand
ATCTGTTCTGAGTAAAGTGTCAATCATTCAATCATTTTCAGTTTCAGTCAGTAGTTGTTGGGTATATCTTATCAATACTGATAATATCCCGACAACTATAATGTTTTACCAATATATACTGGTATATGTGTGGCTTTCACAAAGTCATCCTAAAGGAATGCAACTCATCCTTTAACTGACATCTTTAGAAGGTAAAATGCTGGTTAAAGGGTGATCATTGATCAGTACTGGTCAAACACTGGCCATTGTCTCAGTTCCTGTGTAATTTAAAACCAAGATCCACACCTAATTCTGCAGTCTCAACCAGAACTTACTGGATGGAAAATGTTTTTTTTAAACATCTGCCAAGCCATTTAATTGGATGGACCCCTTGGCCAACTGCAATTTACTACCACAGCTAAGTGTCTATTATAACTAATTATTTGATTTTGCATTGTTTTATCTATCTGTCTTCATATCAATAAATAATATACTCATTATTTTTACTTGCAAGCACTGAGTTAGTGTGTTAGGATACCACTAAAAATGAATGACACTCCAATGCACTTATTACCCATATGGTGCATTGGTGTGTATGAGTAACTTGTGCAATACCACAACACATAGCTTTGAATGAGCCCTAAAATTTACTTCACCAAATGTCAATATAGTGACTTAGAGAACCCACACATAAACCAAAGAAGATATAAACAGATGTCAACCAACAAAATGTTTACTGATAAAGATATCTGTAAAGCAAATTTAAAAAAAATGAAATATCTGAGTCAAAATAAAAACATTAAAACTTGAAAACTATATTCGTGTTCCACTGCATTTTAACTCTGTTAAAATGTTGTTAGCATGGTGTATTACTTCAGTGCCTGCAGCTAGTACTGTGTCTGAATTATGAATATATTAAAACAGTAAGAAAAAGGAAGAAAAAGTAATTTACCCTGAAGGAGTTGAGGTAAAGCAGCTAATACAAATCACTTAATTACAGTTACTGCACTTTGTACAGTAAGGGATATGCTTCTGCAAAATATACTGAGCTGTGTCCTAGCAGGGACTCAGCATACTGATATATTTCCAGGACAAATAGTAGATTGAATGCTTAAATTGCGCTTCTGCAAAACGACATTTAGGACTGCAGGGTGCTTTTTTATTGTATAAATTTCACTGCTTTTTTTTAACTAGAGTCACTTATTAGTATACAGACATCTTAAAGTGAAGCAACACTCAACACTGATATTGTAGTTTTAGGTGGCTAACAATGGTTTGCATCTCCCACAGACTTACCATTCAAATCCTCAGGACTTAGCTATTACTCAGCTATTAAAAAAAGAAGCCCTTTCATTACTACTGAAACACCTGGTCATTTATTCTGCATAGGCTTTGCCACAGGAGCCATAAAGGAAAACAACTGGCATAGTACTTCATAACTCCGAGTCCTCTGGATTTCCAGGCTCAGATGCACGGGTAGCTAAGACCGCCGAGGCCGGGCCCTATGAACATTCTGGACATCCGCTTGACCCGATGCATCAGGCACATTGGTAGCCAGCTGTCCCTCCAGCCACCCTGGACCCTTCTCCACTGCAGCGGCCCTTAATTGGGCCCACAAAGCCTCGACCCTCTCCATCAGGAAGACTAAGATGATTGTTCTGACCCTAATCTCACACAATTTTCGGCAAACTGTACTGCCCCCTTTTTCCACGCTTGTCTTTTATGCCCTTTCTTACCCCACCCATTGGTATACCAAAATAACCATGCACCAACACCTTAATAATTAACCTTCCTTCTCACACCATCTCCTGACCTCTTAGCCTTCCCCCCACAGTCATGTTGGCCCCCACCTAGCTCCGCTCTTGCAGGCTCAGGGGCCTCCCTGGATCTCATATAGTGTTGTGACAATAGCTCTAGTATTAACCAACTGGAAAGCTAAGATCTGACCACTGACCAAGCTGAGATCAAAATGAATTAAACTAGACTGACCTGGCTGTCTGGTGGGTTGACTATATCACAAGACTAAACAGAATACCAACTGCTTCTAACAAGTGAAATAAAACAATTTGTTTGTTTTTTTGCTTCTGCATTTACAGTATCTGTTTTATTTGCCTGTATTTACCTTTAAATGTAGAGAAGCAGAAAATAGGTCTCCTTACAAACAAAATAATTTAATTTTGTTACACGTACATACATAATGTAAAATGTCCACCTTTTTTTACAAGGAATAGAACAAGCTAGCATTCTATGAACTATGAACATCTAAAGTTATTTCTAATATGCAAATTATATTTTCAGATTTTCTTCATAAGCTTTTGTTTATTACACCATCCATCTTCCACTAATGAGACGAATGACATATTTATAAGTCCATTTACATCCTGCCCAAGTACTTTCTCAAGCAAAGCACGTTCTGCATCAGTAAATCACAAAAAACACTGGTGTGCTGTAAATATGGAGCAAATATTTTCTTAACTAACATGACCTGAATGTCATGGTAAAAAAGGAGAACATTTGCATTTTAATGCCATTACTTACATTTTAATATATAATACATTGGATTAAAATGGTAATAAAGAACATGGATGTGAGGAAGTGGCTTGAAAGTTTAACCCCAAGGTATTCGGGGAATCATACTGAGCATAATTCACAGTTCTGTAACTTGCCCATGTCTATAAATCTTAATTTATATATACCATAGGCAACTAGGTTACAATATACCTTTAGCTAAAGAAATTGTGACTGATGATTTCTTCTGTTTGCTTAGAGGGTCAGTACCTTTGGAAATGTGCCTTTAAAAGTGATGGAATTACTTGGAAGCTTGGGTTTTCAGTTTCCTCTACTTGCCATGTCCATTAAAACATGTAACTCTTACTCCACTTATCCCTATTCTTTATACACATTTACTTGCTTACCGTAAACTTTGAAGTTAACTCTATATAATGCAGTAAAATCAGCATCCCTGCAAAACCTAATAGAGATGTATTTGAAATGTTTTTTTTCCAGCTGTTTTTGTATCAATAATTATAACTTTAATATGGATGATGTTTACTTGATGTGGAAAGTGATTCAAAAATGATTTTCCCAACCCTAAGAATTATTTTAAATGATTTTCTTTTCTAAATGATACCTAGGGACTGTGTATATATCTCCAGGATATCAGGTGCTGCTTAACTCAGTCAAAGTACTAATAGGTCTGGCATTAAAAAGCTGGGTAGAGTAAAAGGAAGTAGTTCATTAGAAATAGCTGCTATTATATGCAAATCAACAGGAAAAGATAGTTGTCCACTTTTAGAAACACAAAACTGTTTAATCCTGATATAAAATGTTAAACTATATCCAAGGTATTATTTCTTACTGTAATCGAATTTAAAGGCAGGGTCAGGTCAAAAAGCCCTTAGGTGAAGAAAAATGTAAATCATTACTATACTACTATCACTTATTGTTCTGTTATCCTTAATGTGATGACCACATTGTGACTAATCGGTATATGATTAGCCAGTGCCACACCTTCCCTCTGCAAATCTCAATAAGCTCTTTGAAAGGGACAATTTTGGAGCAGGCTCTAGTCTCTGTAGACATCATTTGGCTTTCTGGTCTTAGAATTAGAATGGCATGTTTCATTTTCTTCCTGGTATCAATATACAGCAAACTACATGCCAGCTCATCATCGCAGCTTTGTCCCAGCTTTCATTATCCAGGAAATTCTGGATGCTCCTGGTTACTTGTTAATTAATAGTAACATGTCATCATTGCTGGATAAAATAATTGTGTTAATTTTGCATTTTCTCCTAAGAAAGACTATGATGGTTTCTTACAAAATAGGGAATATCTGAGGGGACACAACCTCCAAACTGTGTTTCCTCCGGTAAATGGAAATTTGCTGTGAAATCCTATTATGTCCACGGGAGACAAATCTTCCATTTACATTCATCTAACGTTAAGGGCTAGTAGACAGATCTGCATATTTCCAAGGGATATGTCATTGACAAATTCAACTGGTTGCATATATGGCACAGGGATTTCCTGCATTATTAGAAAAGCACTCAGGACCATTTGGAGAGTATATTGTGATGGGTTCATATCATCTTCATTGCTGGTCCTGGTTGTAAGGATTACATAGCTGGATGATGTGATATGATGTGACTGACCTTGGATTATGTATGGGATTTTAAATACTGTATTTTTTAATGCTGAGAATGTTTTTCATAGTATATGTGTTAATTACATTTACTTTACACCTTTTGGGCATTCGTAAGGGTTACACAATTATTCCTTTGGGTTGGGGTAGAGGGATATCTAAAAGCTATCTTATTGTAAGAGGCTTCCTGCTTTTACCCTGCTGTCCACAAATAAATGTCAGATGGGACATAATCAGTGCCTTAGTTCTGCCTGCTTGAATTTCCAAATAAGTTTGAAATAGTGAAGTGTGGTAGTTGAAGGGGACCAACCACAGAGAAAACCCAAACTCTTAGCTTTGCTCATTGTTAGTTGTGTGGAGCCTTAAATTGAATACATTGCAACCTAGCAAATAATCCCCAGGAAGTAACTGCAATGGCCATGAGCTGCCCATGTTGCTGATTCTTCTGATTGGGATGGAAAGATTTTTTTCAATTAAAGTAGTGTTTTTTTATTTTTCCGTATATTTTACATCATGCGTCACTGTATAACATTTTTTTTTTTGCAGAAATTGTTTCTTACAGACTCTATTTAGACCTGGTTTATACAGGAGTGAGGATGCAAGTGGTTAAGATACTTTTATAATATAAAACTAGATTGAGAAGCCAAAGTAGAGATATAATATAAATGTTGTTTTTGGTGATAATACCATTTGCATGTCACATGCCACATTACACATGCCATTATAGGATTTGTATTCCAATCAACCTCTAGTCATTTTTTATGGCCAGTGCCAAGGGGTTCTTGTTTGTTTCAGAACGGGATCTCTCCTCCAACAAGTCTATGGGAATGCAAAAGGGGCTGAAACAGTCCATATGCAAGTAAACTACGTGGAATTAATTATCTAGGGGTTCCCATCTATAGAGGCCCTAAATCTTGCAACAATTAGGGCATTTACTCCCCTAAGAAAGGCACGTCCTGCTCATGTGATTGGCTTTTTGCTTTGTATATGGAATATGTTATATATTTTTTCCTATTACAACATTGGGCTGGCGCATGTGACCATAGATGGTCGGTTCTCTCACTTACCACAGGAATAGGAACTAATTAAAAGAATACAAAATGGGTAAATGACTGAAATGCAGTTTTGTGTAGGTAAAATAATTGCAATGAGTATAACCAGTATAAATCAGGAAAGATGTGTTCTGGCAAAAAAAGTGGAGTTCCACTTTAATTCTCCAAGTCTCATACTAACAAGAAGAAGCTGTAACCCATGTGGGAAATTATTATTTTATGTGTTCCCTAGTGGGCATCAGAGAAGAATTCCCACTCTACTTTATATCAGCTGTATACTTACACGGGGAGCATGTATAAAACCTGGCTGTGCTACCTTGTGCTACAGTTTAATCCGCACAGGTTGGAAAATTAAAACACATATAGGACTGGTTGCCAGTGGCAATATTTCCATATCTCTTGTTCATCATTCTTTACACATGACACTCAAAAGTATTAATATTTGTACCGCAGGGATGAGTGTGATCTATTAAAGCTGCACTTGGGCTCATCCTTATGAGAAATTGAAACCACAAATGAATGCTTTATTTCAGGTTATAATCCTTTCAGATGTCATGTAAGTAGAGTGGACTTAGTCGTGATACTGGGATTAAGGAATTAAGGTTTGGATCCTTTAAGGCATATATAGACAGATTATGAATCATACTGTATATCCTGTATTATGAAATATAAAATGCATGTAAAAACTGCAAGCACTGGGAAAGAGAACAAACATTTGTTGTTACAGCTCATTCAGATGATTGATGGTTTTGTAGACCTAAAGTAGATCTAAATCCTATTTTGCTAAAGGGCGATATATCATAAATAGTTGTCACAACCTTTTTAATTAAATATATTTTTTTGGCATATAAAGATTGAAGATCTTCTTTGGCCTCATCCGGCCACTTCCTGTCTACTTGCATTGCTTCATTGTCAGCTGCACAACATTGCTCTGGAACGGCTTCCTGATATTGACAAGGATGGACCGTGTATGCACAAAGGAGCATGTGACAGGGTGACAATGCAGGAAAATTGGGAAACAGTTGTCACCCCTGCAGCAAAAGGAGCCTAAACATAGAGTAATCAGTAGATTTGGGGCATATCCTTTAAAATGATGTTCACATGATAAAGCTTAATTATGTTTTAGTGAATGTGCATAGATCAAGTTTTTGGATACCTATAATAAGAACAACATGGATTATGCAAAGAACACTCAAAATTAGGACACCACAAGCTTCACTCTCCACCTTGCATTTAATGAAGCTGCACATGTATAAAGTAGTTATGATATGATAAAGGCTGGACCTTTCTTTTTGTACACATGTAGATAGTCTTTTCTTCTGCTGAAAATCATTACTTAACATTTCCTTGAGTACTATGATTTCCATGCAATAGGCTTTTTGAAATTGCAGTATGTATCTTGCGCTTGCTTCATTTGCAGTCTGATGAAGTAACAGGATCATCCAGCCTAATACTGGCCATCTGTGTTTTCCTCACCATTCACGTTTAACTATTTGCTTTCTGTCCTTTTGGTTATTTATGATAATCATGTGTGGGTGTTTCCTAGGGTGACCTGCATGTAAATGCAGTCTGTCCAGGAATTCCTTTGTTCTGATACAGTGTGTGAGAGGCAGTGCTGTGAGCCGATAAATCCCCTTCCCATGCTGAAGTCTACTATTCTGCTGTCATGTTTATTTCACACAGACTTCTGCTAATTTACACTCACAAAGCAGTGACTGTATGAACACAGTACATTACAAAGGAGTTGGGATGTTTGACTAGTGCTGTCAGCAGTGGCAGAGGAGAACTGATAACAAAACCTAAAGAAAAACTCTTTAAGAGGTGAGCTCAGCACAGGAGGAGGGAGGTAAGAAGCAAGTTTTAGGTTGCTCAAAGCTCAGTGGTAACAAAGGAAAGAGTTATTCTGAGAAATAAAAGGTTGGCTGAACAGTGGGATGTAACACATGCCTGTAGAGGATGG
>NW_027318146.1:4463-7141 GCF_032062135.1 Pyxicephalus adspersus | reverse complement strand
TTGGTGATCCAGCGAACCTGGAAGGGATTTCTTGCAACAAATGTTTTGAATCTTGGACTAGATCCATTCCAGGTTCACCAATAAAAATGTATTCTCTCCAGTCTTGGGGAGCTTTAATAAATTAAGGCCATAGAGTAGGTAAGAGACTCATTGTAGAGATTAGACTTAACAGGAACTTCCTCAATTGTCACCGGAACAAGTGTTCCCTATTGTAATCTTTTTCCTGTAATCATGTTCTGATGGCAATCTAACATTGGAACTATTACCCTCACTTTCCATTAGCATTGGCTAAGATAAAGAGTGTAGCCGGTACACAGGCCGTCATTAAACTAATAGGGGTTCTCACCCTTCACCACCCAATCCAAAAAAAAAGTTTTGCTTTAATTATAATTTATTGACGTAATAATAGCCTCAGACCTCCATTTACTTTTGCCTTTTTAACTGGCTGGAATTAAACCTAAAAATACCAAATACCTGGTACCTGGCATTATTACATTTACTTACTGCTGACTGCAAGGAAATTCCCGTTTAGGAGTCATTTGCTCAGGGATGTACGTTCCCTAATGATTTGCGTTAGACGTCAGCAGTTTTTCAGCATAATGACTGTTTAATTGCGGCCTAATTACCGGCAGCCTCTGCAGAATCACCATTCAGGCTTTGTTTAATGGGCTGCAGTATACGGTGGAGCCAAACAAATCATCTTCTCTATAACTGAGCAGGTTATGTATGGAGGAGGCCAGGCATTGCACGAGCATGGAAAGCCAATCCACGTAATGTTATTTTCATGCTGCACTGAGCAGTCATCACCACACAGTTCATTAGCTGCACTTCTAATTACTCCCAATGTATTTATCTGTGTAAGTACGAGATTTGCCAGCTGCTTGCTTCCGGTAATTTGGCGGCGGATACTTTTACTAGGGTTAAAAAAACAGGATTTTTTCCATAACTTCCTAAAGAATAGTTTTATAATTTTAAAAACATTTTCATAGGTAATTATATTTTGTGTTATGTTTTCTGTCTTAAATTAGAGATGAGCAAAACTAAGAAAACTGAGTTTTCGCCTTGCCAAAAATATGCCTAACAAAAAGTGCTCACATTAACAGAAGGCAAAATTAAAATATATTTAAACTATCATTTTTTTATTTTTGGATAAATTTGCATAGCTAGGAACCCATTAAAACGTGTTCAGAGTTGGGGGTTTAGCTACACTTTAAGTGTTTTTTGGTCATTTTAAATGGGTACAATAAGCTGCTGAGGAATAAATAAACTCCTTACTGGTACAGGTAGTCCCCGGGTTAAGGACATCCAACATACAGACGACTCCTAGATATGAACAGGGCTTCCCTGCTCGCTTGTGCAGTACAGAGGCTTGAAGAGGGGAGGGGGCGGTTTGCATGACTTGCAGAAGAAATCTTTTGCTAAACACAGCGGAGGATGTGGATGATCTTAGGGGGTGAGCTCTTTTTGCAGCCTCTTGTAACTCTTTAATGACTAAGACAAACTCTGCAGTTGATTCTTTTTGCACATCAAAGCACAGCTTGCCTCAGAAGTTAATGAATGTCTCCATAAATTTTTTTTTTGCTTTGTTTGTGATTAACTCCCAGTGAATATTTTATACAGTAACTGACACCATGCTGCCTAATAATATGTTGAGACAAACATATGTCCTAATTGTATTTATTAAAATAATGTACCTGTTCCGACTTACATACAAATTCAACTTGAGAACAAACCTACAGTCCCTATGTTGTATGTAACCCGGGGACTACCTTTATATGGATTATTTTGAGAACATACCATTAGCAATTGAGGAACAGAGGCACACTTACACAATTTTATCATACAAGTTGAAACATTGTATGAATATTTTATCCTTAATAACACTTCTTTGATGCATTATCTAGAGTTTCTGCTATGCATCTGTTTTCATGCGGTGCATGGAGATGCCACTCATTTTAAATGGCATTCCCAGGACCCCATTCGAAATTTCTGGGGCCCATATTAGGTAAACTTTCTGCCCTCACCTTGTTCCCACAGATGGCAGCCCTGGGTATTTTTAAAACTTTTATATTAGATTAAAACTTAATTTTAAAAAGCCTAATGCACCAAAGAACATCACACTTATATGTGTTCTGTTGCGTTGTGTTTCCATAAAAGGCTCATGTACATTTTTCTCCATTGTCGTAAACCTATTGATAATTTATAATTTCATCTAAAATTTTCTAAGCATTTCTTAAATTACATTTTTTGTTTAAAAATATATCGAAAGTCAAATTTATTTTTCTTTCATTTTAGATATAGTAGTAAAGAAATAAAACTGTTATAAATAATGTTTTGCTATTTATATTTCAATAGGTGATTTACCTTCACTTGTCATTTCTGTAGACTAAGGAAGAAAGGAAATGATATTTTTTCAGTGCGAGGGATATCTGTTGGGAAACAAACTGTTCCCTCTATTTATGTTTTGGTGGCAGAAGTGTTGAATTTACCCCAGTGATATCAGGTCATCAGGAAACAAGATTTCTTATTCCTCACCTGTCTGTCCAAATGTACACAAAGTTTTAGTATGTTTCCAGTAATAAGTATTTTTTCCATGCAATTCCAGAGAAATCCTAAATTGGCCTTCAGCTGAACAATTTGGTTGTCTGGGTCCCCCTCAGAGCCAATTTGCCAGCAGG
>NW_027318146.1:0-1635 GCF_032062135.1 Pyxicephalus adspersus | reverse complement strand
GAAGTTATTTCAAGGGTTCCCCTCATGTTAAAAAAAGGTTAAGAAACACTTAATTAGCATTTCCTCCATCACACACAACTGGCACATACAATGACAGGCCTGGCTATCAAGCTGATCTAGTGGATCCAGTACATTCTAAGTCAAAGACCTTCTAGTGTGCAGGTCAGGAGTTCTGACTTTACATGTAGATGCTCATTACAGGTCAAAGATCCAGAAACAGAAGCCGGGGAGCATGCAAGATCACCAAGCAACCACAAATAGATTCTCGCTGTTCACCATCATGGGCTGACCCAATTCCCTGGTTCCCAAGACTTACCAGACTGTCCCATAGGCTCCGGAACCAACGGCTCTCAGTTCTTGGTAACGTGCAGGAACCTCCCATTTTGTTTTATTGATCTCCTGGTTGTAGAAACCTTTCCTGGTTGCTGATTCCATGCTGTGTGTATTGTGAATAATTCTCAGGCGCTCTATGAGGGTGAATCTTATCTCTTCCCCTGGGGAGGGACCCCTCCCACCTCAGGTATGTCGTCTAAACAGTCATACTTCCTCCACTTTGTGTATGAAAGGTTGTACAGATGGAATTCACTGCTGTAGGGGTAATTACAGGTAGAGGTGATAAAAACTTGTCATGACACTTCCAAGAACTGGTAAAGGCCTGAAAATGAAACTAAAACCTGCCACGGCCTCAAAATATTGACTTTTGTCAAGCTTCAAAAAAACTCATGAATTTTATGAATTCCCTCCGAGCTATAACACCACAAACACCTGTACATTGCTGGAGTAAACGATTATTCCTTATGGCATACTGGCAGTGATTTTTATTCCCATAGTTATAAGAAATAAAATATTTTGATATTAAATGTATGCTTGGATTTAAGTGACAAATATGTAACACTCACAGGTATGGTTATAAATGTAAAATCTGACATTCAAAGAATCGTTCCCTGCTGGGGAATCTTCCAGGTCCATTTGTTTTCATTGGCAGTAATTGATTCTGCATCAGAGAATGTTTCTGTGAATGTCAGATTCACTGCTTTATAAATTTCCAAAGCAGAAAATATGACATTCATCAACTAATCTTTGGTGGGGAATCTTCATGGTCCAAATGTTTTCAATGGCAAAAATTGATTCTGCACCCAAGAATGTTTGGTGAATGTCAGATTCTTGTTTCATAAATAGACCCCCTTAAATCCTATGATAGCATAGTTTGTTTTCTATTTTTGCTTTATGTTCTTAGTAGTTACCTGTTAGTCCATAGTAGTTACCTTCAAGGTCCAAATGTTTTCAATGGAAATAATTATTTCTGCACCCATAAATGTTTGGTGAATGTCAGGTTCTTGTTTTATAAATAGACCCTCTTAAATCCTACAATAGCATAGTTTTTTTTTCTATCTTTGCTTTATGTTCTTATTAGTTACTTGTTGGTTCTGCCAATGCCAGTGTCTATCCTGCATGGTCAATAATGCTTCTGAATTTGCATCAGCATTGTTGGTCCTCTGATCTCCATCTGTTAAGTTTTTCAATGTCATAGTGCCCCGCACCCAAAGCTTCATAGGCATTGGGGGCCAGTGAATAGTCAATACCTATCAGCAGCAAAGAAAGAATATGAAGCAGAGGTTTGTGATAATGTGACCA
>NW_027318145.1:0-7148 GCF_032062135.1 Pyxicephalus adspersus | reverse complement strand
ACGCTGCAGCCAGACACACGCAGGATCGGGTGAGTATAATATTTTAAATATTTTTTTTAACACATTTGTCGTATAGGACGCACTAACTTTTCCCCCCAAGTTTTGGGGAAGAAAAAGTGCGTCTTATACGGCAAAAAATACGGTAAGTGTGTATCTAATTTTTCACACATTGAATCTGCATTGACTAAGCCTTTACAATAGAACTAAACCCACATACCACACCTATCCCTATTCCATCCCAGGGTGTTGCCGTTTTCCTTTCTTTCCCCATCTTGATTGGTCGGGCTGGAATGATGTAACTTCCATACAGGTACATGGGCGTGCACATGCAGGAAAAGCCGGGATTGCCGGGTTTCTGTGGCAAACACCTCTGAGCTGCAAATACTACTTTCGCCTGTCCCTTTCTGCAGTAACTACCTGCCTGATTATGTATTTTTTCAAACTGGAACTTTAACACAAAATAAAAAAACCTTCACATCTCTGATATATGTCGTTCTTCAACCTGAGAATCATAGCTTTCCTACTTCAAGTCTAGCAAAAGATAAAACAGGAACATGAATGGCTTTGGCCTTTTGATAGAGTAACGTGTTGGAGTGTCTGTGCTTACAGATACCTGAGATATTACACTAACCTTTATATGTTTGTTACTGCAAGTCAGCTATGTACATTAAAGAGACCCAGACATATTTGTATAAATAATCCCATCCATGTGTCAGAAAAGGTTTTCGACATGGTCTGATATAGGGGTATTGATGTCTTTTGCTTGTGCTTGGCATCCATGAAACAGACTCCTTTTATCTGATGAGTTTTTTCTCTGCAAAATTCCATTGCCGTTTGTTTGTAGGCCTGTAAGTGACCATGACACCTGAATGTACAATCTTTAATAGTAATGGAAGAAGCTCTATACTCTACACACATATGTCAGGCTAAATTATTTCTATCACTATGCTGTAGTACTGAAATCCGGCAATTTCCCTGCAAACACTTTATCCATGCAAGCTGTCAAGCAGGTCTGTATGATAGCACCACACGTCTCCTTCCTTAGAAGAAATTCTCCCAGCAAGAAAACACATTAAAAAATACACACTGTGCTAGTCTGTGGGCACTGAAATGTATTTAAAGCAGACCTATGCTCTTATTAGGCTTTATATCCACAGCCCTATTTAATTATTTCCATTGTAACAATTTTTTTTAGAGTATATGTAGTCACCCGTCTGAATAATGTTAACATTCTACTGTCCCTATTCAATGAATATTGGAAAAAGAGCCAGCTTCCTAAAATAAAGAGCAATATATAGAAGCAAATACGTGTTGGGGCTGCCATGAACCTAGTCAGCATAATCACATAAGCAGAAAAAAATGATTTTTTCCCCACCCTGAAATTTAAAAAAATACTAAATGTAGGCAATTTACTTAGGCAGCTTCATGTCACAGTTGCAGAGTGGCTGTCAGTCTGCCGTTAACCAAGCTATCCCTAATAGCAGGCATCTAATTATTTTCAATAAATGCTAATTTTACCAAAAAGCAATTATTACATGGTGTATCACATAAATGATGGATGTCTAAGATGGTGAGGGTAGCCTCTTTTTACTACTTCTTCAGCTCAGGTGACTTTGATGATGGAGACAGAGGCATATGGGCACTGGAGGGGCACGAGTGCTGATGATTGAAACATGGAAGGGATATTCCCTCAAAGCTGGTACATAGTCAGTGGAGGATGTCCTGGAATAGAAGCCACAGATAGAAGCACTTTAAGGGCAAGCTAGGTCAGAAGCCAACAATCAATGTAGAGAAGGGGGGAATGGTCAAATGGATAGCCAAACATGGGAAAATGCAGTACAGAGCAGTAAGCAGAAGCAGGTGAAATGAGCAGAAACAGAATATCAAAGGTCCGTGGACAATCAAAGGGATCATCTGAAAGGCAGGTCAGAAGTATAAGCTTGGTCAAAAGTAGGTGTATAATGTCTTGGCTCAGGTCAAGCACCAACAGCTGAAGTCCACTCAGCAAGGAAGTAATAGGATGCTGAAGTTTAAATACCCCCTTTGGCATTAGTCTGACTAATAAGCATATGCATGCGCAAATGTGAACGAATGCATGAACAGGTGCGACATGTGCAGAAGTATATGCATCTGTTTGAGCCAACTTTCTTATTATTCTTTTCTTACAGGGTGCTAATTTAAAGTGCCACTGCCAGACACTTTTTCCCCATTATGTTATACAATGTTATGCAAGGGACGATACACTTGAGCAGCACTTATATGTTATCAAAAAGCATTTGTTTACCTATCCTTGGTGTGACATACCACTATCATAGCTGGCTGAGTACCACTTGTACATACATCTGTACAGAATGGCACCTTATAGCTTTACAATGTAAGGTTCAAACTTTAAGAAATCCTGTCACTAGACAAAAAAAAATAATATTACTTATCTAATAATTATCTGGCAGGCAGTCCAGATTTTGCTGTCATGAAGATCTAGGGCCATAGTTGGTTTTACTACTTCCAGATGTGTCACTACCCTCTGGACGCTGAATACCTGCAGGGCACAATACATAAAAACATATACAGTGCTGCATACTTTTTACAATACGTGACAAGGTGGCATTTTTTAATATTGAACTGAGCTGCTGTATTCAACGTACAAATCTATATTTCTGGGAACTTTCATATGGAGGTGTTCTAGAACTTATTTCACAGTGATATTTTTCAGCAGTGAAAGGGTGGTGTATTAGAGAAACACGCTTAGGGCCAGACTTTGCAATCATAAAGCCACATGCCACAGAAGACTTCTCGACCCTTTTTTTCTAAATTACAAGCAGCAGAAAGATCAGCCGTCACTAAAATTACAGATAACGAGGATGCTAATGGCTGAGTGCTTATTTTTTTTTATTTTATTTTTAGAATCATTCTCGTGCTTGGCCAGGAAATCATTAACAAGATTTTCTGACACTCTGCAGCCCAACTGTCCTGCACTCTCTGTTTCAAGCAGACATTTCTGTCAATGTTCTGGACTAGGAGACTGGCATCCATATTTTAGGTTATCATACTACACAGTTCATACTAAGGAAAAAAAAGCCGTTTTGGCTTTAAAGTGAGGATGAAAGCAGATAGATAGAGATACAGGTCTCTACCTGCAAATCACAACTCCTAATAAAGAATTTTACTTCATATTATATTGTTGTCCTAGACAGTCAAGCAAATATGGTTAACTTAATTAATCCCCAAGCGCATGTTTATTCATCAGAAGCAAGGGCATAACTATAGACATAAGAGACAATGCAACTGCTTCGAAGCATAGAAGCTCAGGTGGCCCAGATCTGTCTGGCTGCTCGATGATTTATTAAGTTATTAATTGCACTTAACACATTTATTTGAAGTAAACCAATATATAGTTTGGAAAATGTCTATACAATGGTGATGAAAACAAACATGGTCCTTTCAATAGTTTTGGTATGGGATCATGGGGAATGACAAGTTCCTGAAGTCTTCAGCACAGTGCAGTGGCATATTTTCCTGATATCTGGACTACTCAGAATTTTCTAGGATCTTATTGGTGACCTTGCCCTATTCTATGCACCATTGGCAAAAGCAAGGATAAGTATATTGTTTAACTTTTTTCCCCCATGGGTGTTCTTTGACAGTTTGGGTAATGAAATTAGGATGAGGAACCGCCCTTGTTTCCAGGGGAGTCTTTTTTTCAGTGCCTTTATGTGTTTAAGGGTCCATAAGTGGAGGTTACATTATAAATGTAGAGTGTACAGAACAGTTAATCACGAAATAAGTAGGCAGAGTAGGGGAGTGGCCGCAAACACAGAGCCTTTGGGACTCCTTAAAAAATTTCTGGGTTCTATACCATGTAATCTTCCAGGGCCCCCACCCCGTGTCTAAAGGTACTAGCATTGCAAAAGTCATGCTCTTACAATCGGGGTCTAGTACAGAAGTATCCCTTGCCCCCCTGATGGCATCCCTGTTTGGGGCTGCCAATGTATTGATGGGTGCATGAAGTGTCTGCATAGCCCCACCTTGGAGAGTGCATGTAGAGATGGATACACAGAGGCTCCAAGTAATTGTAGCTAAATTTATCCACCCCAATGATGGAAGGACAACAAAATTTAATAGGACGAATAGGACAGCCTGTAAACATAAAAGGGACATCAAGCCATTAAGGAAATTACGTATGCTGGTAAATATGGGACATTTTACAAAAAATATATTATTTATATTTAAATAAATAAATATCTACTCTAGTTAACTTTTAAGTACATTTGCCCATCTCAGTTCAGAAGAACAATAAAACAGGCACTTTTAATGAACAACTCACTATGTTATTTGTTTAGAAGTATCTAAGAGTTTAGACAGAGGACAACTGTGCAAACCGTAGGGCAGCTGTAACATTTATTTTAATTGTGGTACAGGAAATACAAATAAATAAAATATGTTTCTAAACAATTCATTAATAAGTCTCTGAATCAAAAAATGTTCAAAATTCACTGGTTGTATAATTTTGCTTTTTGTAGTATTCTATCTAGCTGTCAGATTTGTTTTAAATAGGAGAGCAGCTGAGTCTGTTGTTACATCTAATTAACAATGATGGCACAGATATGCTTCTTGGTATGTAGGCCAAATATGATTGACAACAACAACAGTCATGATAAATTACCTTATACATATTATTTAACTGATCATTACTCAGCTTAATATAAATGCCATGCTAGTTCTATTTTGCAGTTTTTTCAGCCCTTTATAATGCTGACGGTAGTGAACCAAACTTGAAGAACCTCTGCTCAAAAACCTACGAAAGCAGACTTTTTTGACTAGAGGGGACTGATAGGATTTGTCTCTCTGATCCACATGAATGAGTCAGAGACAGTACAACTGGCTCACATCCCCAAGCCTCCATGTCAGCAATGCTGCTGCCAGCTTCCAGATCAGTGGTACATATTTGCCATGTCATGGGTCTAGTTCTTGAAGAGAACTGACCTTAGGGAAATTAATACAAAAAATTATTATAAAGGAACTTAAATAGGCATTAAAAGTGTTGTTACATGATATATTAAGTGTAATGAACAAAAAACTTACAAGAGTAGGTTTACTAAAATACATTTATAGTCACAAGGCAGCAAGGGGTAGGATGCATAGTTATAGACATAAGGAGACAGATTTGCTCTTTGCCATTGGCGAAGTTATTATAAGTAGTCGTACCCTTGTGCTTAAGGTTGTCAAAAAAATTGTAAGTGTTTTTTCTGTTACAGTAGGTGTAAGTGCTTTTTAGGTTGCAGAGTGCACTCAAGTGTCTTCAAAGCCCCAGATAGCGGCCATAGAAATTAACTGTATGTCAGTTCTCAGGATTGCACCATTGTGGCCAAACACCAAATGACCAAGCATATTATCAAATTGCAAGGGGAAGACATTATCAAATTCAAGGCATGGGACAAGATAAGCAGTGGGTGCACATTTTTGAAAACCAGGCTGAAAGTCAAAACCCTAGATACTGATAAGATAAGCTGACTTGTTAGCCGACATACACACGTGCAATAATTGTTGTTGGAAACAAACGATTGACGACTAATTGGCCAATAATCTTTAACAAAAAAAGTGCACGACTGGCCAACAACACCGACAAACTAGGAAAGTCACTGGAAATGAACGGCCATTGTGACTGGGCGACGATCACTCGCAATCTATTGTGTGTATGGTCGTTCTGTGATCGTGGATTGTTCTGTGGTACACTTTCACTAGTACACGTCGCTACATGCATCGTTCAAGTGATCATATCTAGTGTGTGTACATTATTGGTCGATTATGTTTGAAAATTCAAAATTGTGCATAATCGTTGATCATTTGTCAATGGTTTCTTTTGCAAATACAACTATTGCAGGTGCGTACATAGCCTTACAAAAGTGATATAATGCGGTACTCAAGAGCACTAGTATGACATCAATAGTTATAAATCATCAGTGGGCTGTTGGTATGTGCAAGGTGTGCATATCATTAATAAAAACCTTTAAACGGACCTATACCTAATATGATTATTTGCCATTCTTTATCAAGTAACAAATCTCTAGACCAAAAAAATATTAGGACAAAAAAAGACCAGAATGAGATGACATGAGTCCTTCTTCATCCATTCTAGTAATGGTGCTGCAGATGTGAAAGGACCTGGAGCAATGGATACCATCGCCAGAGTCCTGGCATCTTTTAGTCTCTTTTGCCTGCTATGTATAGCCCCTGACTTGGCATCTTTTATCAGAGAGTTATACAGCGGGGTTTGTTCCTGTCCCTAACAACCCCCAGAAAATGGATGTTCATTAGCAGCTGGGTTCAATGGTTGTTACTTAACACAGTGAGAACAGATTGCATTGGCTGATGCGGTTGTTAGAAGAAGAAACTCTTACCACCATGTAACTCAATGATATATGGTGACAAGCTGGGTACAGAAGGCAGAATAGAAGAAGATGCCAAGACTTTAGATGGCAGTATAGGAACGAACTTTAGGTAAGTAGGCTTTAGCAGAATCCAATATATCACTCAACCACATTGAAGGGTAAGCGATTTATTTTATCTGTTTTATTGTAAAGGTGTTTAATGAGTAGAATTCAATTTTAACAGTCATAAAGGTTAACAGGACTTTTAAAGCAAATTATATATGTTCTAATATATCCAGAAATAGCAAGCAAGTTTGAAAATATACCTTACTACTTTTTTCTTTTCTTGTCATTACAGACCCAAGGCAGTCTGTACATTTACATCAGAATGACATGTCTATAAAAATCTCACACATAAATATTCCTAGTAATAGTATAATTATACACTGGGATGCTGTATGTTCTTAAGGGAACATGTATCTTAAAGGATAAGATGTATGACTACATGGTATTTAATCCAAACAACTACTCAACACATTTTACCTATTGTCTTTTCCTTCTATGTCCTTCATGTTATCTCCTTCTTTAATCCTTTAGTCAACCTTCGCCTAAGGCTAGATTTATCATTACTGTTTGCCTTGGCCTACTGTCATCTGCGGTCCACCTTTTTCTGTATTTGACCAGCTAACCTTAAGGTGCGTACACACTTCCAATTTTTATCGTTCCAATCGAACGACGAACGATCGATTGGGCAAAAAATCGTTCGTAAAAAAGTAACCA
>NW_027318144.1:0-7159 GCF_032062135.1 Pyxicephalus adspersus | reverse complement strand
TAAATAGGGATTGCAAATGACAGACTAATGCAGACAGTGATACAGGAGGAGAGGACCCTGACCCGAAGAGCTTACAATCTAGTAGGACATGACTTTAACCTCCTTAGCGGTTCATTTCTTTCCGGATTTATATGTCCAAAAGCGGTACATTGTTTTTCATGAAAATGTATTTTACAGTATAATATAATAGTATGAGTATATTAAAGTTTGAAACACAAAATCATGTAAAAACAATAAATTGAATAAATTAAAAATCTATATTTAAAAAAAAGTTTTACACATTATAGCCATCGTATTATATATACTGTAAAATGTTCTTGAAAACAATGTACTGCTTTTACACCTATAAATCCAATGTATTGCATTCAATACAGTTATTTTGTATTGAATGCAATACAAATGGATTTTGAATTTCCCGCCCCGCCGGCAACGTACACACGCACTGACGTCACCGCAAACTCCCCGGTGACTCATCCGATGCAGAAGCAGGAAGAAAGAAAAAGAAAGACGGAGATCGCGGCGCTGGATGGCGCGGGACACCAGCGGATCAGGTAAGGCTCTATTTACTAGTACCTTCCCATAGGTTTACATACCCCAAATGTGACTTTGTCCGAGCCAGAGTTCTACTGATATAAAAATATGGATCAAACAAGAATCCAGAGTAAAGCTCTAGCAAGAAAGATATACGGTACGCATTAGAAGCAACAATACCACCATGCACGATCTAGGCCTACTACTTCTGTGCAGCTCACACCAGTGCAGTGAAGAAGAAAATTGAAATGAAAGAAAGGGGAGGAGGGCTGGAATCATAAAACTCCATGCAGATTTAGGAATAGATTCAGGAATAGATAACAGCTCTCACAGAGTCACCACTGGAGCTAGGGTGGCATACCCTGGTACTGGCAATATGACACATTTGTGTATGCCTCTAAACAGTTGTCAAAATAAATTTACCAATATTATATACATTGGGACAACCTGTGCTTATAAGTTGGCTGTGGAGTCATGAGGATTCACTAATTGGCCCTATGGGGGCCTGATTTATAAAAGCTTTCCAAGGCTGGAGAAAATACACTTTCTTTTTTTCCTTTTTTTTTTTTTTTTTTTTTTATAATTTTTTTTTTTATTCAGTGAACAGTCATACATACTGGTATTAAACAGAAAAACATACAAATCACCAAATGTGTTATCATCTTCCGCATCACAAACATATTATGAACAAACAAGCAGAATGACTGAGCACAGGCAATTTTCAAAATATTAACACAAATAACCAAAGAAAGAAATAGAGGGAGAGGAGGGGGAGGGGCATGGCATTGCAGGCCAGACTGAATAAAGGCCAGATTTAACACAGTAGGGAACACATAGCAATAATTCAATGATATCCTCTGCATTCAAAATAGATCGTCGGCGTTATCAGCCTCACTGTACACTGAAAGGTACGCTTGAGTAGTGGTATACTGTATCCAATAGAACCAAGTATTTCGGAATTTATCCGATCTACCGTCCCGGCTGGTAATAAGGTCTTCCATTGCCATAATGTCATTCACTCTAATAAATCGATAAAAGTATGGAGGGAGGAGAGGATTGTTTCCACAGGGCCGGAATACAGGCCTTAGCAGCATTTAAAAGATGTTTGAGTAAAGAAGCATGATATTTCTTTTTAGACCAACCATTCAAATGTAAAAGGGCTAGCTCCGGGCTGTTACGTATATTAACCGCCGCCACCCCTGACCAGAAATATTGCAACTTAGAGCACTCCCAGAATATGTGGAACAGCCTGCCAGGAGCCGCTTCACGACGCCAGCATCTATCATCTACTCCCGGATACATTTTGGCTAATACAGTCAGCACTCTGCACCACCGCGTGAGCAATTTATAGTTCAGTTCCTGATAAGAGTTGCTGAGAGCGGCTTTATGACCCATGTACAGGAGACAATTCTGCTGTTCTGGGGAGAACGTGGTGTCAAGGTCACCTTCCCATTTGCGCAAAAATGGTAAAGTTGAAGTTGAGGGGGCAGTATCCTTCAATAGCATCTGGTAGGCACTAGAGAGAGTCCCCCTAATGGTGCCCTGGGCCACACACACCCCCTCCACCTGTGATAGGGAGCGCACAAACCTGGATGGCGGTGGGAGAGCGTGAAGAAAATGACACAGCTGTAAGCTGCGTCATGGTCCCAGCTCTGAAAGTTCATGAGCCGTTGTCAAATCCGAGACAGGTGCCCACTCCGTGCCCCTCAAAAAATGAGATGCTCTGAAAATTCCCCGCTACCTCCATGAGCGAAACCTAGGATCTGATGCACCCGGGGGAAACCCCGGGTGTCCCAGAATAGGAGACAATGGCGAAGAGTAAGTACACACCAGAGACCCTGAAATAATTCTGCACAACACGGAGGGTCGTTCCTACCAGCAGCAGCTTGGGATGGGAGAATGGGAGATAGTGTGTCTGGAGGGGACCACATGGCCCCTGCTAACGGTAGATTAGCAATGGCTCCCTCAAGCGTTACCCATGGCTTAAGGCCTCCGTTTCTGCACCAGTCTATCAACCGTCCCAATGTGTAGCCTGGTGGTACAATAGAGGATCAGGAAAGGCAATACCTCCAAGTACTTTAGGCAACCTTAAAACCCGTCACCCGATACGAGGGCTGTCACGCCCCCAGACAAAGCGGAGAAACTCCTGCCTAAACCTGCAGAGTACCTGTTGTGGGATATAAACCAGGAGGGTTTGAAGCAAATATAGCATTCTCAGCACAAAATTTATTTTCAGAATGTTGCATCTACCGAATCAGGAGAATGCATGTTGCTTCCACCGCTGCAGGTCCCATCTCACCCTGTTTAGTAGAGGCAGAAAGTTCAGGTTAACCACTGAGAACAAATCCCTAGGGATCCTGGTGCCCAAATACAAGATATCTGATTTTGCCCACTTAAAAGGAAAGCATGGTGTCATAACCGAACAGGTAATGTAATGGATAATGCCTCTGACGTCTGCAAATTGATTTTATACTTAGATAGCACTGAATATCTATGAATCTCGTGTAATAAATTAGGCAAAGAGACCCTAGGAGAGGAAACAAAAAAAAGGAGATCATCGGCATAGGCCGCCACTTTATGCACCTGAGCATGAAGATACACTTTCACCAGTGAAGCTGGGTAATCCAGAATGGCTGGAATGGATTTCTTAAAATCACCCAGCTTCACTTATGAAAGTGTATCCTCTACAGTCTTGGAGAGGTTTAATAAATCAGGTCATTAGCGTCTGTATTAAGTTGAAGGACAGCCATATCTGGATGTCTGGATGGAGTAGAAAGACGGCTATAAAATAGAAAAAATTAAAGCCTATTTTTTTATTAAAAAAAACGGAATTTTACTACTACTAGCTAAACTAGGAAGCACCGTTTTACTGTTGATCTGTATGTTCAATAGGCTGAACACAGTCTATCTCTTGCTTTACAGTGTGGGTTCCATTGTGCCAATTTGAGAGTCAAGCAGTTTCTTTGATACTACACAATGGAGTACAATTTATTAGCATTTATTTATTTGTTATCTTCCTATGAAAATCTTGCTTTTTTTGTAAGTAAGGCAGGCTAACAGGCCAACATGTCAATACAGGTTTATGTTGATGACAACATTTGCTAAATAAACCTTCACAACAACATATGGTTTTACACGCCACTAAATTGTTTGACAGTTCTGGCAATATAAAGCCCAACTTTGGCTTGAACATAATTTGATTTGGATGTAGGGCATAATTACCACTACTGCATGTGTGTCCCAACAAGGTAGATCTTCCATAGTCATGACAGGTCAGGAAGTGATGGGAAATATCCCTAAAAATTACAAAACGAACTAGGAAGAGTTACAACTGATAATGTTTTTGTTGATGCATGCACCTTACTCTTCTAATGAGCACAACACTGCCGTTTCATAAATATAGTAGAAGAAGTGTGTTATTGTCAGGATCAGGGGGTGCAAATAAAGGAAAAATATATACAGCCAACACATCTAGGGACTGGTACGCTGCAATATTTGATATTGTTGTTATTGGGCTTAGATATACTGGGCCTGATTTATTAAAGCTCTCCAAGACTGGAGAGAACACACTTTCAGCAGTGAACTTGGGTGACCATGCAAACATGGAAAGCATCTGTTCCAGGACTGAAAACATTTGCTAACAAATAGCAAATGACATTCCATTCCAGGTTTTCTGGATCACCCAGGTTCACTGCTGAAAGTGTATTCTCTCCAGCCTTGGAGAGCTTTAATAAATCAGGGCCACTGTAACAGATTAGGCTATAGTTAAACTAGTTAAACAGCTAAATGTGCCCAGTAGAAATGCATACATATATAGAAACTATTTTACCTGCCAAACGATTGAAATCTTTTGCCAGTTTTCTAATCCAACATTCATTGCCCAACGGCCAGATTCGCAGCTTCTGGTGGTCACTCTGTTGGACTGCAAAGTCACTTGTCAAAATCTTTTCATTCAAAGGCTCTGTGTGTACATATGTACATATGCTCTGTACTCCTATTTGCTCCTCTGATGTAATTCTTTTACAGTATATTGATCTTTTGATTGCAAGCTTATACCTAATAAATAAGACTAAATGAGGTACAGAATAGCATTCAGATTGGAGTGTTGTGGCATATGCAACATACAGTAGCGTACTGAATGTACACTAAAAGTGACATAGGCAACAAAACTGCACAAGAGTCCTCCTCTGTCATATGTTTACTCACAAGTATTTTTCTCTAGTAATACATGATGCCTATAGCATGATCCAAGTAGTTCTGCTAATTTTATAAATACAAATGACCTGTCTCTACTAGTATGTAGTGCCCAGTCCCAGTGCCTTAGTGTCATATGATGTTAGTTTGATGTGTGCCTTTCTCATGGGGTGTCCTTTGGTATATTTCATGGGTGCTTTTTGCATTAAACACCCATACCATAGCTTTATACAGAGAGAAAACAACATTTTACAACCAAACAAACCTCAGGCTAAAAAACTGTATTTTCCTGCTCTGCAAAAAAAGGGAGTGCTTACTGGTGACCACATTATATAAGCTGTAAATGTTTAAATTAAAAAAAAAATTAGCCGAGTCACAGACAAGATTCAGAACTCTGGACAAGACTTGGTTGTTTTACGGTATTACCATGACCAGAATTTGTCTTATTCTAATTTCAATAGCAAACATTATTTTAAAAGGGTAATGCTGAATTCACAACAAAAATAGCATTGCTACTTGTACTTTTCATGAAATGGGCATCATATGGACATAATGACAGGCTTGGGTCACAGGGCAACTTTTCTTATTTTCGCCCACTTTTGAGACCATTAATTAGCATCTTCTAATCCAGATTGTGCATCTATTGATATTGGTTCCCTTCATATTTAACTACCTTTTCATTTTAAATCTTTTGTAATAGTGACTACTTCGCTCCCTGTCATTGTTCTCCTGGGTGCATTCCTAATGCTGTACTCCTCTTCATTGGCAAATTCATATCCTCCTTTGGCCTACAATGCCATTTTATGCAGATGAAACACAAATTTGCATGTCCATCCATGATTTGTCTTCTTCTGTCCTGGATAAGGTTTCAAGCTTCCTTTTAGACGTTGTGAATAAGTAAACAAATCCGCTCCTTCTTCAGAATGCTCTTCTAATATCTCTATAACTGCAAATAACACAGTAATTCGTCCCATCTCACAGACATTTTGTATTGATGTCACCTTTTACTTTCCTTCACCCCCTACATGTAAAACATCTCCAGGGCCTGCCACTTCCACCTGCAC
This sequence comes from Pyxicephalus adspersus, assembly GCF_032062135.1. NCBI lineage: Eukaryota > Metazoa > Chordata > Amphibia > Anura > Pyxicephalidae > Pyxicephalus > Pyxicephalus adspersus. Next base: position 1,370 of record NW_027318144.1, on the reverse strand, counting down.
CACATCTACAAATTACAGTCGTTCCCATATATCCTTTTCACTACTTCTTATCAGCTTCTTTTCTTGCAAATCCCTACACTGGCTTTATATTTCCACTTAGAGTCAAATTCAAGCTACTGAACCTAAATCACTTCTCAGTTCCTGTGCCACCTACATTTCCAACCTGATATATAAATACGCTTCCAACCATTCTTTCTGTTTCTGCAGTGACCTACAAATAATTTCCTCATTTATAACCTCTTACCAAACATAGCTTCAAGTTGTTTGTACTTGCTATGCATGCAGACTTGCCATTAGCAGCCCCTATTTATCGTGCAGAGCTGTGTAATATGCTGGCACTTAATAGTTAATACTAAAAGTTAATAATTACATAGTGAAATTAGAAAATGCCATTAAAGTATTTACCTGAGATATTTTTCCAAGCAAGGGTTGGGCTACTCTAACAATATTGCAGCCCCCTCAGTCTGTAAAATATCTATTATATGTACTATAAGGACAAAGAGGACAGCTGAACAGGGCCCTAGCAACATTTTTTGGGAGGCAGAAAGATGGTGGCTAGTTACTGGGGGTCTGAGATTCATTAACATGGTGAAATGTAACCTGCAGCTTGAAATATGGGAGCCACAAAAAAATCACTGTCCCCCTTGTCTGTGCTACAGAGACAGTGGCAACAGCAAATCACCCCGTGCTGAACAGACACTAACCACTAGAGAAGAGGAACAGAGACTCAGTGGGAAACAGTGGGGCCAGGATTTTGTGGTCCACGGTCCTACTCATTTCTATCAAACCTTGATATGCAGGAGCCACCATGGGAAGAACATTTTTATCCCACCCACCTTGACATAGAACATGAAAGGCATCTAGGAGAACAAATACTATAGAGAGGTGAGTGGCTCTTGGCCCCTTGTTTTTTTTGTTTTTTTAACTTTGTCTACTACTATTACTACAGTTCAATGCCCTCTTAGGTAGCTGTCTCCCAGACCCTGTACACAAAACACTTCACTGGAGGAATAAAAACATTTTGGCAGAAAATCAGACTTACCTTACTTGCTTCTGGTGCCTTGCCTAAGTGAAGTGACACCAGTGGAACTTTTTGCGGGATCCTGGGAAAGATCAGGATACCTAATCCTATGTAAATGCACTCTTCAGCAGTGCAGTAGTCCTCCTGTAGGAAATGCGATTCTGACCTCACGATCGGTTTGTGAGGCCCAGTAAAGAATTTTTTGCACAGGGGTAGGGGGCAGCCACATATGTGAATCCTATATTGTAATGCAGGATCCAAAGTGGAGCTTTCATTAAGGAAATTTAACTGACTTTACAGTGTTGCCTGTTCATGTGCCTTTTTCTGAAAGACCTAATAGCCCTTTGGA
>NW_027318143.1:5707-7162 GCF_032062135.1 Pyxicephalus adspersus | reverse complement strand
TCGAGTCCCGGACCGCGGTAATCCGCGATCGCGGGTCGCGCGTATTATCGCGCTTCCCGCGATCGCGGATTTCAATGATGAATCAGGGGCAGTGTCTTATCATCGGGGAAACAGGGTATTGGGAAGATTTTTGTCACTGCCATTAAAACACATAGACCTGGAAGATTCGCTGCCAGATAATGTGTCAGTGAATGTCAGTTTCACCGCTTTAATATTAGACCCATACGTGAGCCTTTTAGGAATTTCAGGCATGTTATTTACCTGTAAAAGCTTCTCTTATGTAGGCATTGAAAAGCCACTGCTGAGAGACTGCTGCTGGGCATCGCCATCTTGGATTTGATGTCTGTTGGCCCAAACTCAGAGATAACGGGAATACAGTGACCCCCTATGGCTGTGGCCCCTTAAGAAGCCCAGAGGTTTTGTGATAGTTTATGTTTAAGTGGATATATATCTGCCAAACAAACCAATGGTTGCATTTGTCACAGCTGTAGCACAGAAGGAAAACATGGCTGGAAGGGGCAGTGATGCATTGTGGGTAACCTGCATGGTTGCCATAGGGAACCTAATAGGCCTCAGCAGCTACCTGAGGTGGATGAGCTGCAAATAACCTAAAACCAAGCACACTGGGTGACCTCTGTCACTGTCTCTGGGGGTAGATGTGGAAAAGGGAAGGCTGGGGTATTAGCTTGGCAGGGACGACCTACGATTTGGGAACTACAAGAACCAGCATGTTAAAGGTTGTGCATATGAAATACAAATTCCAGCAGGTCAGGGTGTAGAGAATCAGGACTCTCTATTATAAATATAGTCAGCCTTTGTTGCAAGCTGAGAGTAGAGAGGTAAATCTTGCAGCATGCAAAGTTTAGGGGACAGGAACTGCAAATCTCAGCATGCTAAATAGGAAGAGAGGAACTGCAAGTCCCAGCATGCCACGTGTGGGATATTGGGGGGCTAGAAGTCAAATCAAATCAATTGTGTGATATGGGGAAGTATTTTGCAACATTCTCAGATATGGCAGAGCTAGAAGTCCCAGCATGTGGTATATAGGAGATATGGGGGATGAAAGGTTTAGGGGTGCCCAAAGTTCCAGTATTCTAAATTGGAGAGCAAATTGTACTATCGTGTCAGACAAGTCACAAAGTCCCAGTATTACATTTGAGATTATTAGGGAGAAACTCACATTTCTGGGGAATTCCCAGTATTAAACAAGAGATATAGGAGTCCCAGCTTCCAAGTTAGGTAAGAAGAACTGCAAATCCCAGCATTCCAAGTGAATAATATAGGGGTGAAAGTCCAGTTATGTGATATGGGTAACTAGAAGTGCCAGTATGCCAGGTGTGGAATAGGAACTGTAATTCCCAGCATTCCAAGAGTGAAACATTGAAGAACTAGAAATCCCAGCACACAGTTTGGGAGCAAATGTGAAAGTCACAGCATCCAAGTGAGAGATATGCC
>NW_027318143.1:0-3201 GCF_032062135.1 Pyxicephalus adspersus | reverse complement strand
AGCCTGTTGTTTCCCAGCCAATTACCTTGTGCTGTTCCAGTGTTCCTCTCTCTGTGGATATTTCTGTGTCACCTGTGCCTTCTGTTGCTTCCAGTGTCTCCTGTGTTCTTTGTGTCTGCAGTGGCCCCTGTGTCACTGGTGTCTATTTCCTGGATCCCTGGTATTTGACCCCTGGCTTATGACCTGACCTCTCTTGCTTGCTGCCTGCCTTGACCCCGGCCTTCATTGCCAATTCTTTGGCTTAGTTATGTGGTACCCTGAGGCTCTGGAGAAGACCTGGTTACTGCTTAGACTCTGCACCTTGCCCCCTCCTAGGGCTCAAACCGCTTCTGTGCAAGCCGTAGCACTACCTAGTGGCCCTGTCTCCCCAAGCGTGACAGTGTAGAGCTTAAACAAAACACCAGGAGACAAGGGTTCAACTTCTTTTACAAAAGAAACAATGCATGTCTTATTTGTCAATTAATACTACTTCCTGTTGACTTTTTGAGTTTAAGTGAGCTTTAAACTTATTTATAACGATGTTCCATCAACCTTCATTTCAGTGATGCTTGACATTTATGAGATTTTTAATGTTGACAACAATGGACCTGAAAGGAATGTCTGGTCTGGTTCACCTTGTCACCTGCTGCAGGATGTTCACTCGCCTGTTCTGACGTTTGCCTGCCTGCTTAACTCGGCTTACAGCTTTTTGCTTTCTAATTATGCTGTCTGATTCTTAGCAATCTTGGCTTGGACCCTCAACTTCGATTCTGCTTCCTGGGTCGGTAGCCCTGCTGCCCAGCTTGACTTTAACCCTCAACTCGGATCTTGTCTCTGGAATTGATATCTTTGCTGCCCAGCTGTTACCAACCTTGGGTTCAACCCTCAATTTTGATCCTTTTCCTAATTTTGTAACTCCAGTACCTAACTGTTACCAACCTTGGCTTGAATGCTAATCTTGCCTCCTGAACTGGCACCACTGCTGCCCTTCTTTTACCAACCTCAGCTCGTTATCTGCACTGGTACCCTTGTGTATCTGGATCTTGTCCTATGATCCACTACTATTTGTTGTATGCACCTGCCAGGCTTGAAAAATCTGTACTACCCACCATCGCACCACTTCGTAATTTTACATTAACTTTTGCTATTTAGGCAAGAGGTACCACTTCAGGAAATGGGATAAAAGTTAAAGTTTCAAGCGTTAGCAAATCTGGTACTGCCTGTTACCAACATTGTCCTTACATTTTTATGTCTTAACCTTTGTCATTTGCAGAAGTGCTAGATAGAAGGTCATTAGGAGGTTGCATCATAAACTTGCTGGTTCACCCACGTCCTCCCATGATAGTCTATCTTCTCCAGTCTTAGAGAACAGGCCCATTAGGGTACCCCATACAAAAAGATGTGGCACCTATGTTTCCTCATCCACCCACCTGCAGGGGTTTGATGACAGGACCTCACACTAACTGTTTGATTGTTCTTGGATCTGATAATATTAACCTCCCTAGCGGTATTCCTGAGTGTGACTCGGGGTGGAAAAAATTGCAAAAAGCGGTAATCCCGAGTCACACTCGGGGTACCTTTGAGGGTCCCTTTTACCTTATCCCCGCGCTCCAGCGGCGATCTCACGATCCCGCTGTGATAACTTCTTTTACAAAAGAAACAATGCATGTCTTATTTGTCAATTAATACTACTTCCTGTTGACTTTTTGAGTTTAAGTGAGCTTTAAACTTATTTATAACGATGTTCCATCAACCTTCATTTTAGTGATGCTTGACATTTAAGAGATTTCTAATGTTGACAACAATGGACCTGAAAGGAATGTCTGGTCTGGTTCACCTTGTCACCTGCTGTGGGATGTTCACTCGCCTTTTTTGACGTTTGCCTGCCTGCTTAACTCGGCTTACAGCTTTTTGCTTTCTAATTATGCTGTCTGATTCTTACCAATCTTGGCTTGGACCCTCAACTTCGATTCTGCTTCCTGGGTCGGTAACCCTGCTGCCCAGCTTGACTTTAACCCTCAACTCGGATCTTGTCTCTGGAATTGATATCTCTGCTGCCCAGCTGTTACCAACCTTGGGTTCAACCCTCAATTTTGATCCTTTTCCTAATTTTGTAACTCCAGTTACCAACCTTGGCCTGAATGCTAATCTTGCCCCCTGAACTGGCACCACTGCTGCCCACCTTTTACCAACCTCAGCTCGTTATCTGCACTGGTACCCTAGTGGATCTGGATCTTGTCCAATGATCTACTACTATTTGTTGTATGCACCTGCCAGGCTTGAAAAATCTGTACTACCTGTAAACACCAACCATCACACCACTTTGTAGCCATACATTAACTTTTGCTATTTAGGCAAGAGGTACCACTTCAGGAAATGGGATAAAAGTTGAAGTTTCAAGCGTTAGCGAATCTGGTACTGCCTGTTACCAACATTGTCCTTACATTTTTATGTCTTACCCTTTGTCATTTGCAGAAGATAGATGATAGAAGATGCTAGATAGAAGGTTATTAGGAGGTTGCATCATAAACTTGTTGGTTCACCCACGTCCTCCCATGATAGTCTATCTTCTCCAGTCCTGGAGAACAGGCCCATTAGGTTACCCCATACAAAAAGTACTCATGCTATGGTATCTTATATGTCTCAGAATCTTTAGTGGTGAGATGTGGCACCTATATTTCCTCATCCACCCACCTGCAAGGGTTTGATGACAGGACTTCACACTCACTGTTTGATTGTTCTTGGATCTGATAATATTAAAAATAAAATAGGAGACCTTATGAAACTGTGAGAAATGGCAGGAATGACAGGAACATAGCATATATAACATTTTACCATATAACATTATAACAAGATTAAAATATAACAATACCCCAACACTGTATCACCAGGTTGCAGGTCTTCGAAGGTCCTAACCCTAAAGAAGGGTCTGCCACTCTCATGATATTGTTGCTTCCAGCTACCCTACGCTGCCCTGGGAATGAATATCAATTCTGGGTACACCCCTTTCTATCATAAACACTTACAGGGCTCTCAAAACATAGATGAATTCACTCAACCATAATTCAAAAACACTGCCTTTGAGGACCCCAAACCACCAACCCCTAATAATAAACCACCACCCCATTCTTCTACCTATTGAGAGGGCAGGGGGAACTTTCCTCTTCACTGGCCTGGTTAGAGAGACCCTCTATTTCCTGTTTCCTTACTTTTCCTCACTCA
>NW_027318142.1:4189-7165 GCF_032062135.1 Pyxicephalus adspersus | reverse complement strand
TTTTACATGTGGACTTCTAAAATATAAAAGGATCTATTATAATTAATAATAACCCTTAAACAATCATGGTGGTCAGGTACCCCACCTGTCTCCAGGTTAGAGATTCTATAATCAGTATAAAAAGGAAAAAAATATTTGGCTGATGAATGCAACTCTTTAAACACATTTTAGCCCATATACTGGACCAAGCTGTGCATTGATATACAAAAAGAAACAACTTCAGAGTTTGTCCTGGTCATTAAAGGTTCCAAGAGGCTACAGAAGAGCTCACTCCTTAAGATCACACTCAACCCCAGCTGTGTTTAGCAAACCATTTCTTCTGCAAGTCATGCAAACGGCCCCACACCCCTATGTCCTGCACACAAGCAAGCAAGGAAGCTTAAAATGAGGATGTTTAAAATGACCTTGGATTTGGTTTGTGGTATTTGTTACAAAGAATTGTTATGTTATTTTGTATTGTGATCAGGTACTTCTACTTTTGAATGATATGTTATTGAATGCATGACTGCATAATCTTTCTTTTATATCTAACTTGAGTCCAGTTTTAATGAACGATCTAGATATGCTATAAATATATATATGATATATGATATTGAAGATTTGTAAACTTTAAATGTAAAATGCAAATGACCTAAAGTTTAAGATAAGATGTTTCATTAAAGAAAGGTCATATATCTTGTATTGTCTGTGCTGGAAATAAAAACAATTTGACAAGCTTATTCCAGCTATAAATATCTATTTCTAAAAAGTAGTCACCCAATTCATCATTTCAATACATGAGCGAGCAATACTGCAGAAATCTTCCCCATCTAACCACTCTGCATGAAGCAGCCAGTACATTGGCGAATCACTTATAATAAAAATGTTGCTTACAAATACATAGCCTCCCACCTTGACTTGCAACAATGTTGTAATTTAAGGACATGACTGAGGACATGCCTAAAGCAGAACTTTCATTTTAAAAAAACCCTTAATTTTTTAGATGGAAAGCCATTGATCCCTCTGCAATCTTTATTCGGTCAGTCCTGTGCAATCCCGTCCTCCTTTCTCATCCTGGTGTGGACTGTACACCGGGAGTGGCCATCTTCTTCCTGGTTCTTCTTCTTATGTCACCCAATCTCACAGTGCACGGGTGATGCATCTTCCAGAAAATGTTAAATGCTTTACTGATGAACGTGTATCCTCTCCAGCCTTAGAAAGCTTTAATAAAGCCAATGTTAAAATATAAATATTAGAAAGAGGAGACTGAGGACATGTTTAATCCTGCAAGCAGCAAACTAGTGGCATCACTTTATCCAGACAAAGTTTCTGATTGGAAATCAGGGACTGATTTTTAATGTTTAGAAGATGTAGTTTTTGGTAAAATGGTACTTTTCCTGCAGTGTGAAATGTTTGCTTACAAATACATAGCCTCCCACCTTGACTTGCAACAATGTTGTAATTTAAGGACATGACTGAGGACATGCCTAAAGCAGAACTTTCATTTTTAAAAAACCCTTAATTTTTTAGATGGAAAACCATTGATCCCTCTGCAATCTTTATTCGGTCAGTCCTGTGCAATCCCGTCCTTCTTTCTCATCCTGGTGTGGACTGTACACCAGGAGTGGCCATCTTCTTCCTGGTTCTTCTTCTTATGTCACCCAATCTCACAGTGCACGGGTGATGCATCTTCCAGAAAATGTTAAAAAAGGTTTGCTGGATCACCCAGCTTTACTGATGAACGTGTATCCTCTCCAGCCTTAGAAAGCTTTAATAAAGCCAATGTTAAAATCTAAATATTAGAAAGAGACTGAGGACATGTTTAATCCTGCAAGCAGCAAACTAGTGGCATCACTTTATCTAGACAAAGTTTCTGATTGGAAATCAGGGACTGATTTTTAATGTTTAGAAGATGTAGTTTTTGGTAAAATGGTACTTTTCCTGCAGTGTGAAATGTTCCCCTTATTTTCAGAAATACACATTTCAGCATATGGATTGCGTGTCAAAATAATTTTATTCAGGCTGTCATCCAATGGCTACCTCTTTATTTTCATTTACAGCAAGTATTTACTTTATGTCTTAGCATTGTGCACAGATCCAGATCCCTGTTCATGCTCAGTCATGCTTGCAGGCTAATTTTGGTGATGCTTAGTATACGGAGACATAAAGAGACATATTCAAGGTCGTAAGATGATGGCATATGCTTGACATATGGTCTGTGGGTAAATGTATTCACTTTTTCATATGGATAGATAGGAGACTGAGACCTGACGATTAGATTCCAGAGAGATGGAGAGAAAAGATGGATACACAGACATTTTGTTTCATATGCCTAGACAGAATATGTAGACCTAGAGATTACATTAGAAAAAGAGATATCATGTCACTATTTCATATGAGTCGATGGAAGATACTTAGATTATAGAGAGATAGACATTTTACTATTTCATATGGTAAGTTAGCTGTGGACACCAAGATCACATTGGCAAAATTTATATAATTTCACTTTTTTATATGGCTAGATAGAAGAATGATATTTAGAGATTAGGTTCTAGGGAGATAGAGAGAATAAATAGATTTAGAGATTGGATTAGATTGGATTGCCTAGATAAAATATGTAGACACAAAGATTATATTAAAGAAAGAGATATCATGTCACTATGTAATACTTGATAGAAGGTTGAAACTTAGGTATTAGATGATAGCTAGATATAGGGTAGATATATTACCATTTCATATGGCTAGATAGAAAATGTAGATTTAGAGATTATATTAGATAAAGTGATATCATTTCTCTATTTAATATGGCTAGATAGAAGACTAAGACTTAGGTAATAAATTCTAGAGTGATGGGGAGAAAAATAGATAGATAGATAGATAGATAGATAGATAGGTAGATAATGAATAGATAGATAGATAGATAGATAATGGATAGATAGATAGATAGATAGATAGATAGATAGATAGATAGATAATAGATAGATAGATAGATAGATA
>NW_027318142.1:0-1260 GCF_032062135.1 Pyxicephalus adspersus | reverse complement strand
GGAGCAATTTATGGTCCAGTTTTTATTTTACTTCCCATTTGTCACCAATGTCACTTATTCCCATCGGCGGCCACTGAGCCTCATATGTTCACACTCGCCGTTGGCATCCGCAGGAAAACAAATCTTAAAAATCATTTTTTCTACTTCTGGGAAATGCCTTTTGGGGTGGCATGTTTTTATATAAAGACTTTTTTTTTAAAACATTAACTGGAAACCTTTTATGATTTAAGAATCTCTTCCTCAAAGAAAAGGCCTTAATAAAGAAAAGAAATGAACCTAATATTTCTCCTTTACCTGGACTCCAGGCAATTGTAAAAGATGCAAATGAATGCAGATCTACAGATAGATCCATAAATATTTGGACAAAGACAACGTTTTTCTAATTTTGGTTCTGTACATTACCACAATACATTTTAAATGAAACAACTGCAAACTTTCAGCTTTAATTCAGTGGGTTGAACAAAAAGCTTGCATACAAATGTGAGGAACTAAAGCCGTTTTTACACAATCGCTTCATTTCAGGGGCTCAAAAGTAATTGGACAAATAAAAAGGCTGAAAATAAAATGTTAATTTCTATTACTTGGTTGAAAACCCTTTGCTGGCAATGACAGCCTGGAGCAATTTATGGTCCAGTTTTTATTTTACTTCCCATTTGTCACCAATGTCACTTATTCCCATCGGCGGCCACTGAGCCTCATATGTTCACACTTGCCGTTGGCATCCGCAGGAAAACAAATCTTAAAAATCATTTTTTCTACTTCTGGGAAATGCCTTTTGGGGTGGCATGTTTTTATATAGAGACTTTTTTTTTAAACATTAACTGGAAACCTTTTATGATTTAAGAATCTCTTCCTCAAAGAAAAGGCCTTAATAAAGAAAAGAAATGAACCTAATATTTTCCTTTACCTGGACTCCAGGCAAATGTAAAAGATGCAAATGAATGCAGATCTACAGATAGATCCAAAAATATTTGGACAAAGACAACGTTTTTCTAATTTTGGTTCTGTACATTACCACAATAAATTTTAAATGAAACAACTGCAGACTTTCAGCTTTAATTCAGTGGGTTGAACAAAAAGCTTGCATACAAATGTGAGGAACTAAAGCCGTTTTTACACAATCACTTCATTTTAGGGGCTCAAAAGTAATTGGACAAAAAAAAAGGCTGAAAATAAAATGTTAATTTCTAATACTTGGTTGAAAACCCTTTGCTGGCAATGACAGCCTGTAGTCTTGAACTCATGGACATCACCAGATGC
>NW_027318141.1:2153-7166 GCF_032062135.1 Pyxicephalus adspersus | reverse complement strand
CGGGGCAATAGATGTTAATTAACCTCTAGTGCCCTGAGGATCGCACACTCTTCTCAATGAATGCAGCCACAGCTGACAGAATGCAGCCACATTGAGAACCTCCTGACATTGTAATATAAGTATCTCCTACAAATGATACATTTGTATCTGTAATAAATGTATCATTTGTAAGAGATACTTATACTATAATGTCAGGAGGTTCTCCTGTGCTGGGTATCTCCTGCTCCTGTGCAGGGCCACAGCTGCAATTATTGAGAATAGTGTGCGATCCCCGGGGCACTAGAGGTTAATTAACCTCTAGTGTCCAGGGATCACAGAGAATTTTCATGCAAATCTATGGAAATCCTCCTATTTGGCGAGAGCTTGACCTCACTGCGAATCAAGAGATCGAGCTTAATATTCTCGCTCGCTTATTTCTAATTGTAAATGAAGTTAGCTGGTTTGGATACTTCTATTTGTGAAGTCAAATCAGAAGCCATTCAGTGCCATGCCTTCAAATAACTACACAACCACTTACAGTATATCACTATTTGGTTATTTTACCTTGCAGAAACATTCACTTGTTTGGTAGAATCTTCAGAACTTGAGCTCTGTAGTTCTACATCTTTTTCTATTTCATCTATGTCTTCATGTCCACTACCCCAGAAATCAGTGTTTTCTTCTTCTTCTGAGCTGTCCATTTGATCACTTGCATCCAGATCTTCAGAGGATAAGGTCTCTTCATCAGAAATATTTGCTTTTTCAGACATCTCGTCTTCACTGGTTATGCTTTTCTTTGTATTACATTTTGTTTGATCTTCCTTTTTCTTATTTAAATAACACTTTCCATCATCCTCTGTGTTGCCCTGCTCTTCTTTGTTATCTCCATGTATTACTGCATCCATTATAACCATACCAGTTCCTTGACTGTCATTTACACTTTGCTCATCTTCTCGGGAAGATCCACTTTCCTCTGTTTCACTCTGTTCAGGTATGTTGACCTGTCCTTGGGTTTTCCTCTCCCTTACTGTAAAAATACAAGCCTTTTCATTAACTGAACTTTTTGCCTCAGACTTTTCTTCACTTTCTTTGTCTTCTTCACTGCTACTTTTTTCAATTTCTTCAATTAACATTTCTCTGAATTTTTCACTTTCCCTCACTTCTCCATATATGTCTCCATTATTGTTGTTTTCTGAAGGACTTGGGCTAGGAAGGCTACTCTGTCCTATCAACATTCCTATATTGCCATCATCACCCTTTATTACATCTATTTGACTTTCATCACTGGATTCACTTGCTTGTTCTGATATGCCTAAGTTTATCACCCCATTCATTTTATCTTTTTTTATAACAAAACTATTGCTTGCACATAAACTCAAATTATGGTGGACCGTTTCTCTAAACAAGCTTTGTTCTTCAATTGCTGGGCTCTTCTCTTTTGCAGAACTTCTATCATCAGAAGGAATGCTAGCCAGACTATTCTGATCTTCTGAAGTACTGCATCTACTTAAATTCTCATTTTCTGGTACTTCGTTAAACCCTTTTAAGAGTACATTATCTTCTTCACTTGATTCTATAAATTCTCCTAATGACTTTTTAATAAAAGTAGTCAAAAATCTTGTGTCTTTCTTCTTTTTATGTTGGTCAAGATGGCCTGCAAGACATAAGGATTTTGGATCTGGATGACCTTTTGCCTCTTCACATACACTTTCTGCTTCTGAAGATTCTATTGTGTTTATTTCATGTTCAGAAAAAATCCTACCTGTGTCACAATTCTCAACTGTTTTGCATTTGCTCGTTTGGTCATTTACCCCAATACCCATTAAACTCTCGGGAGCATTACTCAACTTTAAGCTGAGCTTCATTTTATTACTGTCAGCTTTGCTTATAGCCTGTTCTTTTAAAAGTACTCCCTCTTTATTTTGCTCAGTAATTATATCATTTGGAGTGCTTTCAACTACAGATTTCTCTTTTGGTTTTTTTCTTTTTTTTGCAGCCAGTTGTGATCCTTTTTTTGTGTTATCATGTTTTGCAGAAGGTGATGATGAAGACTTTGCAGAATCCCAAGGTTTTCGTGTATATTCAGAAATGGAGTTGGGTAGCCCAGCATGGCATTCTGTAAAAATGTAAAAGAAAAATCCAATGTTTTTAAAAAACAAAAGCAAATGTTTAATGTTTTTCTTTTTATGCATGTAAAATATATGATCATTTAGGCTAAAGCCAAACCTCAGTAATGCTTCTGTAGGCATTTGGTGTAGTTCAAATTGAAATTGGATTTGTACACAGAACTGTAAAGATGTAGATTTTAAGTATGATCATATGTATCTATGTATACTTTAAGAAAATGATCAGAAAACTGAAAATACATTTTACCCAATATAAAATGTAATGCATACCATTTACAGAGAGATTGAGAATGTCTTCTGGAGATCATGTATGTGAAGATATCTGTGTTTAGAGGTATTTTTATAATAAAAAACACAGACTCAGCTGACTTTCAAGTTAAAAAGTCCCCTGCCTGAAATGTCTAAGAACATAACATATCCTGCATTCTGCCACGCTCAAACTAATAATTATGCAAAATTAAATGTACATAAAAGTTCAAATAGTTAACTTTGAAATGGAGTTGGGTAGCCCAGCATGGCATTCTGTAAAAATGTAAAAGAAAAATCCAATGTTTTTAAAAAACAAAAGCAAATGTTTAATGTTTTTTTTTTATGCATGTAAAATATATGATCATTTAGGCTAAAGCCAAACCTCAATAATGCTTCTGTAGGCATTTGGTGCAGTTCAAATTGAAATTGGATTTGTATACAGAACTGTAAGGATGTAGATTTTAAGTATGATCATATGTATCTATGTATCCTTTAAGAAAATGATCAGAAAACTGAAAATACATTTTACCCAATATAAAATGTAATACATACTATTTACAGAGAGATTGAGAATGTCTTCTGGAGATCATGTATGTGAAGATACCTGTGTTTAGAGGTACTTTTTTTAATAAAAAACACAGACTCAGCTGACTTTCAAGTTAAAATTCTCATGGAATACATCATTAAGTCCCCTGCCTGAAATGTCTAAGAACATAACATATCCTGCATTCTGCCACGCTCAAACTAATAATTATGCAAAATTAAATGTACATAAAAGTTCACCTGGGAATGTTTGAAGGAATGTTAAATTTCCTGTTTTAGAAATAAAATTAAAATCCCTACTTACACACTGCACAATTATACATCTGTAAAAAATATTTTTATTACTATTAACTCTGTGGGGACAATAATGACATAATAGTCATTCATGCAGATAAAAGTGTTAAACTAACTGTCCCATTTAAAAATGTAAGTGACTAAAACAGCTTTTGCAACATTCTGTATCTTTGTTTTCTGTAGCTCTTCACCAGTGGAGAAATTTGGCAATTTGTTTCCAGGCGGATAATTAAGTCTTATAGGAAACCTGTAGTAATGAACATGGTGGCTGTCATTTTCAAGTGGTTTCTGATTGTTGAATGACCAACTTTCATTCTAATGTTTTTTCTCCCTTTAGCATGCTGCCAAGCACTTGCTCATTCTGAGACCAATGGCTTACCAAATAGTAAAACTAGGAAAAAGGTAACAACCTCTAAAATTCCATTTTCAATAATCAAGAATGAAATTCTATACTCCTACCCACAGGTGCCTTTTCTGCAATGCATCTTGGTCCCTGGCCCTCTCTGGCCTGCTGATTGGATACAAACATAACACCAATAACATTGGGGAACGCATTTTTTGTTGAGTTAGAGCTTACACTTGTTTTTTACTAATTTTTGGGTGGTGAATCCAGTTTTTATGATACAGGGTACCCTCTCATTTTTGTCAAAAAACATACAATTTTACATACAATGAAAACATATTAAAATAATACCTTGAATGTACTGTTTATTTAAATTTTTTTGTTCATTCAAAGAATTTATTGTTACTCTATAACATTTTTTTTTACAGTAAAACTATTGAAAATTAATTAACATTTAAGCTATTAAGGTAAAAATTTACACTTATAGCTTTTTTATGAGTGTTCAGTGTTAGGAAAATTCCGCCAGGTGCTCCAACAATAGTCAGCCATCATATATACATCCTATCTACCCTGATACCGTCCAACCATGACCTTCAAATCTTGGTTGAATTGTTCACCTTCCTCATCACTGACTGCACCAAGGTTTTCCTGGAAGTTAGAAAGATGGCTATGCAGAAAATGCACCTTGATGCTCATGTTGCAGTCAAGCATTTTGTACCTCTCCAAGAGTTTCTGGACAATTTCTGTGTAATTATTTGCTCGTGTGTTTCCAAGAAAGTACTTGACAATGGCTTTGAATGATAACCAAGCATTCTTTTCGACTTCTGACATTGTCCTGATGAAATGTTCATCAATGTGGACCATCAAACACACCGGCCTTTATTTTTTCAAATGACAGACTAGGAAATGCTGTAATGTGGTACTTGAAACAGTCTCCTTCAGTTGGCAAAGCTTTAACAAACTGCTTCATCAGACCCAGTTTCATGTGCAGAGACGGGAATATAATATTCTTTCTATCAACAAGTGGCTCATGTAGAATGTTTGGATCACCTGGTTTTAGGGGAGATCTTGGAGGCCAATTCCTTTCCACCCAATGACTCTCAGGAGCTCTGCTGTCCCACATGCACAGATAACAAGGAAACTTGGTGTATCCGCATTGCTGACCAAGAAGGAAGCATACCATTTTAAGGTCAACACAAATGACCCGATTGTGTAGCTGATATTGCAACAATGACTATGACTCCCTTTATGTCTGCATATTCTTCACAAAGAGAAACTGAATGGCCAATTGGGACTGACCCAAATATACTGCCATTGTGAAGGAGGACACACTTTATGCTCCGCTTTAAGCTATCGATGAATAGTCGCCATTCAGTTGAGTTATAGATTGGAATTTTGAATTCCTCCATTAAACCAGATATGTTATGGCAATACACAAAGCCACTGTCAGTTCTAAAGTACTGCAGAAATGCAATTTCT
>NW_027318141.1:0-1716 GCF_032062135.1 Pyxicephalus adspersus | reverse complement strand
ATACCAAATGGCATCTTATCACGTGTTCCCTTTGTCCACATCCGTAAACCCTCGACACACTGTTTGCACACCTTATGAGGGGCCCAAGACTTATCTTGATCACCAAGTTTAACTTTGAAATATGCCAAATAGGCTTTCTCTACAAATGTGCTGATGTACGCCCTTTGACTGGGAATGGTGAAACGGCCACAGATATAACAAAATGAGTCGAGGTTGTTTAGGCACAACGAGAAACAGCAGAGACAGACATGATCAGAAAGAAAGGAAATATGTGTGTAAGTAGAAAAATAGATTTTGCTTATTCACTACGTAGAGCAGCGCACAACCTCTGGGTGCACTGTCTTGCGTGTAAATGAAAGGAAACTAACTGCACTTTCAGAATCAGCATACCTATTTTAGTGTAAATAAGATTAAAGATTGAAGTCAACAAAACCAGCAAACTCCCAATGCAAAATCAAAGCCCTGTGCTGCACCGCAGGCAGTGATTGCCATGTACAGATTTTTTGTATGCCAGGCCTGCTGTGATATTATTTCAGGAATCTACTGTAAAAGCAGATTTTTATAATTTACTTGTACAACTTGTATTCAAACAGTATGTATTTATTTATTTATTGTGTTTGAATAAATACATAACTGGAATAAATATTGATTGTTTGTATTTCCCAGGAGTTCAATATTACATTTTTTTATTGTAGGGTATGACCAGTAACACAATGGTATTTAAGGTTTCCCAAACTCTGCAGTAGGGCAGCTGTGATGGAGTTAGGTATACTAAACATAACCAGGGCATGAAGTGTATAAAATGTTGCAATAACAGGTTCTGTATATCATAAAGATAAATGTACTAATATTGCATAGTTGCTTTTCTTTGCATCCAGATGTGTGTATGTATTATTAAAGAACATGAGGGAAGACATGGTCATTTCAAAATTTTAAACACTTACTTTCCTACCTGTTTTTTTACTGAAATTGTCCTTAGATCTTTCCAAAGTAGTTTCAACAGACCGTTCTTCTGCCATTTGTTGCTGCTCATCTTTTAAAAGTTTTTTTTGCCAATCACTATACATATCAGTAGTCAATATCCATTGAAGGGGATGACCGTGGACATGAATAGGCGTTGTGCTGAACTTTAGACGGTTGTCCTTGTCACATACAAATTCTGGACTTTGTTGAATGATGTCTCTTTTACTATTAGGGATAAACTTGATATTCTCAGGTGTTGATAAGTCTTTCGTGGAACATTTTTTCTTCTGTGTCTGACGATCCAGTGTGGAGTGTAAAGTCTTACATACATCTGGGTTTATAAAGCTTCCAAACTGTCCATCACAGTGTTGATGCAAAAGACTAGAACACATTGAATGGGTACAGCTTCCTAAATATCAAAAAGAATAAAAAAAAGTGATGTAACTGTTTTGTTTGAAGTGTATGTAAAGGCAATTTATGTTTTGAATAGACTGGATAAGGGTTAGACCTTTTGTCAGGAGTTGCTGTCTATGTTCCTTTTGGGGAGATTTGCCCCTCCATTTGTCCCTATTGTTACTAAAACAGAAAGTAAGGGGTAATCCTTTTGAGCTGTCATTAGAACAAAAAGTGAAGATCTGTGAAGAAGGTTCTTGACATAGATAAAAAAGATATTTTTACTTTGGAGAGATTTATTCTCACTTTCTGTTGTGCTTCCAAGATAGGATGTGAAAGGAAATCTGCATCAGAACACAG
>NW_027318140.1:5148-7167 GCF_032062135.1 Pyxicephalus adspersus | reverse complement strand
TATATTTTAACCCTTTCAGGGAATGAGTAAGGGTTTTTTTGTACCCCTGTACTCATTCCCCAGGGTGGGGCGGTGGAGATCAGGGAGTCTCCTTATTAAAGGGGGCTTCCAGATTCCAAAGTTTCATATCCATAAAATTTGGATTTTGCTTCCTATAGCGAGGGGTTGTATTTGTATTGATGTTTTGAGAAATCATATTGGCATAGATTAGCAGTATTCACAGCATCTAATAGAATTATAATTGTATGTCTATAGTAATTTTCGCTTTTTTGTACCCTATGTATTCAGATATGATGAAATTAGTGTAATGGGTATTAACATTGTACCTCTCATTACAGTATAAGGAATCTGATAATTTGTATGTTGTAAATGTGATTTATTCGTGTATATTTGGAGGTTTGTCTTCAAATATTAGAATTCTACTATATGTTGAATTTATAGTAGGAATTTGAATTTTGTTGTTGATATTAGGGCTACTAGTTTGTCCTATAGAAATGGTTTGAATGTTAACATATCATTGTGGCCTGGAAAGTATGTTGCTCTGAGAATGGTAATCCATTTGGTTTTATTTGTATGAGTTTCTTGTCATGGTCTCCACCTCTAGAGTTACAGGTGGGTAGTGTTGGTGTTGGAATTCATGTTGTCCCTATATTCGACCCAAAAATGGCAGTTCAAATTCGGGCAGATCTGACTCGAAAAACATAGCATTCAACTTTGCGAATTCATGTTTAAAAATATGTTAAAAAAAAAGGCGAACTTCAGATGAACTTTCATGGAGTTTCTGGAGTTCAGTTCCCACGGTCACCGGGCTGTACTTATCATTGATAAGTACGAGAGTGCTTCCAATTAGCTTTGACTGCAGATGAACTGATGTTCCGTATGTGTTCTTGAATGGAAACTGTAGATCCGGAAGGTCGGATAGTCCAGAGAGGAAAAGTTCCTTCAACATTGTCTGATTACTCATTTTAATATCTATTTTAATTTGTGCATTATAAGATAATAAAAGCAGTAAAGCATATTCTTTTTATTTAACTCTTTTTTTCCCTAAAACTTAACAAATCACTTTTACAACCTACAAATCCGTTATATAAATTTGATATAAAAAAACACAACATTTGCTAAAAATATAACAAGGTCCATTTTTTGCAATTGTTCACTAAAATTTTCAGATACACGTTATTTTGTGGGCATGACATGAGATGAGGTCTTATATGAACATTGTCAGGTTTAATTTGAAATGTGAGACTGGTAAATAAAATGAGTATAATTGTAATGATATAAAGACAGATAGATATAGCAATAAAATACTAAAAGAATTAAATATATTAGAAGATAATTAGATGCAGAAATAAGTTGCAAAATCAAGGAGTCCCATCCTTTCTGATACATTAATGCCTTGACTGATAATTGCAAATTTTGGTTAAATTTTTACAAAAGCTGGTTTAAATTCCACAAGGATAGACAATGATCAGTGCTTGACCACTGCCGACCAAAAATCTCTGAAGAAATTCTTCAAAGGACTTAAAAAGAAAAAAAAATGCCTAAATATTTTTTGTCGTTTCAGATTCTCTCGGATATATCCCATTAATAAGGAAAGAAAACTAGGAAGACAAACTAAAATAGTCCAGGAGAAACGAGGCCAAAGGCTGAAGACAAACATGAAGACTTAGGTGAGAAGTAATTATTAGGAGAAGATAGGTCTAGTGACCAGTGGGTAGATATAGTTATATTATGCATGGGGATATTATCTCTTGTTGGGCTCATATTGTTTATATTCTGACTGTATAATTTTTTGATAAATTCCAACACAAACAATACTTTTCAATTCTAATTTCTGAAATCCAGATCCTGAGGCAGGAGTAAAGCGTGTGTACTCAGCATTACTGGTAGATAGGAGCCAGAAATCTTTTTAGAACCGCAGGCACAGAAGGAGAAAAATAGAAACTCTTAGTCTGGGTGAGGACATCTAAAGCCAGGCCAACGTCTTCCTCCATCACTGGTCACACATCCTGCCTGGAC
>NW_027318140.1:0-3874 GCF_032062135.1 Pyxicephalus adspersus | reverse complement strand
AAATGATATCACATTGTGCACCTGGGGCCACAGACAGTGACACTGGGCCACAGTGCTGGAACATAAGGAGGCAGGAAAGTATAAAACTCCATTCATTACTGATATTTCCAGTTTTCTACAAATGAAGACAGAAATTACCTTATTATCTCCTATCAAAAGGTGATCATGGAATAATATTTGATATTAAAGTAAACATTTAATCTAAAACAACAAAAGACATTTTTCTTACACGTAAAACATGGACAGTGATCATGTCTTAAAAAATATATATATAGATTTTACTTACATAATTATGAGTAAACCATACTACAGTATTGAAAAATAAAATAAGGAATACTTATATAAGGAAAAGAGGAAATAAATATCAATGATCAAACATTATAATGTGGATAAAATACATTAATTAGGTTATTTTCACGATTTGTCTTTGATATATCTATAAAGCTAAATCTTGAAGAAAGAGGGGTGGGGGGATCCTCCTCTGAAAGCGTCAGTTCAGTGCCTGTAGATCTGATGTGAAGATATTCTGCTGATAAAAATGATATAATAATAATATAAACCTATTTAATGTACAGCGCTGCGTAATATGTTGGCACTATATAAATCCTGTTTAATAATAATAATAATAATAATAATATAAATCCAGTAGTAAACTTGTATGATTAGAATGAATGCAGAATAATATGGTATTACCTACACTTTCATATATTTATAATAGAGAAATTTCCCCTGACATCGTGGAAGCACACAGGAGGGTATATTATCTCTATGTTCATCTGAGGTTAATCCAAAACATAAATAATAAAGTCTACAGAAGTTCCCCTATGCTACACAAGTTAGTGTATTTAAAAATGTAGATATACTTTTGTTTTGCCACAATTTTCAATTAAAAAAATTCATAAAATAGTGACATTATCTGGAAATTACAAACTTTTATATATATAAATATTTTACACTGAAATAAAACTGGTTTCAAGATTTGTTTAAAGTTAAACCTGGAACTAACTTTAAAGATTTAGGCCCTGATTTTTTAAAGCTCTCCAAGGCTGGAGAGAATACCCTCTGGGGAAGTCAGTTCAGTGGCTGCAGATCTGATGTGAAGACGCTTTCCTGATAACAAGTCCAAGAAAACTTGTGTGATGTTTGGACAGAATGACATTATGTTAGCTGTGCGTTCATATATTCATTATAGTTCATCTGAGGTTAATGTAAAGCACTAAATCCTTAGTAAAATTAGTTGCATTTTTATAGCACCAACAAATTACACAGTTCTGTACAAAGTCCTGTCACTAACTGTCCCTCCCACAATCTATGCCCTTCCCCCATTGGCCATAAGGTTTATTTTGGGGGGAAGCCATATACCCTACCTACATATTTTGGGGGTTATCTGGAAATTTGAACAATTTCTTAAATATAAAATATTTTAAATGAGAATAAAATGCTGACACTTGGAATCTTAGATGTTTAAATTATTCTATATGGGCATACACACAATATACACACAACTGGAAATTGATCTTGAAACTTGGAACTATTTTTCCAGATTTAGTTACACAAATATGTTTTTTATTTTTTGTTTTTCTTTTTATCTTTTCATTGATAAATAAAATTAATTATCATTATTATAATAAAATTATTATAAATATTCCATCGTTTTTACCATTGATTTGGGTTGATTCAATGCTTTAATGGATGACTGGCTCTCGGATGAGATAATAGTCGGATGAGATAATAGTAGGAATTTTGTCTCCATTAATTATAGTAAATTTGGATGCCATGTCATGTTGAATCTACAATACTGATGTAATGTAACAAGAACAATATATCTTGTGGGGGGCCCCACTTGGCATCTGTTCAGAATTTCGGCTTAATTGGTATTTACTCGGGGCTGTAGTCAGACCTTCTGATCCTGCCATTGGGTCTCCACACATGTGTGCTTTGCTCTGCTTCATCTCTAAATCTTTTACTTTGTAACTTTTATTCTCAATACCCCTTTAAATCATCTCACCGTGGACAGGAGGTATTTTTCTTATCAGTCTGGTGTGTTGGTTTGTGTGGATGTATTTTCTGGGTGGGTAAATGCATGGCCAGTAAAGAAGACAACAGCTCAGATTACCTCCAGGAAATTATTGTCAGAATATATCTGAAGATACGGTTTATGATAGGTTCTAGATTCTGGTCAAGGCACTCATTTCACAGGAAAGGTGATGCAATGATTTATGACAGATTTGGGAACACAGCAGTAGTTTCACACTGCTTTCCCCTCCACGGGTATTAAAATGGTAGATTTTAACTCTGAAGAACAAAATTTCAAAGTTTGTGAGCAGACAGGGTTAAGATGAACATTGGGCCCTGAGTTTGGCTCTCGTGTCTATGAGGCCCACTCCCTGTAAACCACTAAGTCTATCTTCTTTTAAAATATTTTTTGGACAAGGACTGGACTCATAGATCTGCATAAGCAGAGGTTTACTTCTTTTCCTGATCCAGACTCCATACAATTTTAATAGGGATGAGCAAGAATTCTTCTGGCATTCTTGTGAAAATTTTCTTCGAACGTCCAATGGTTGCGCAAAAATTTGGTGAGATAATTTCACGAAACCATGGGAAGAGAAAATTAAAACAGGCGGATTCCCAGAGGTCCATGATGCGAGATCGAGATTAATATTTTCGCTCGCTCATGCCTTAATTTCAACATTGTCTACATAGTGGGCAGATCACAAAATGATGAAATAGCCGGATGAATTTAACCCACTCAGCAGACATGTATGTCTATCTGAAACAAAAAAAAATGATAGAAATAATAGAGTTGATTTTGTTTAGGAATTCAGATTGTTCACTTAATGACAATCGATTAATATGATGTAGCCCTGTTATAATAAATTGGCTGATTTATCAAGCAAATGAGTGTGAGCTCACTGCACGGCGCATTACTGCAAGCGTGCTGGTGCACTCGCCTGCCGGATTACAGCATTGATAAATGAGCAGTGGGGTTGAGAATTCGCCAAATAAGACGATTAATTTTCAGTTGCATGATTGAGGTGGATCTGTTAAGCTCTGTCAATGGTGATGTCATAGCAATCAATTAGCGCACACCTGCTCCCTGTTCTGTGTGCACCTACAGTCCATTACAGGTCAATTTAAATCTTTAGTGCTTGATCTCTTTTTTTTTTTTTTTGGTAAGTGCTTAAGTTTTATGTTACATTTACTAATTCAGAGAATTAGATGTGACATATTCAATTTGTTCTTTTCTATGTCTTTAGGAGTGTTAGAGCCTCCTCTCAATAAATTGTAGGTAAAAGGTAGGAGATTTAAAGAATGAGGTTTAGGGCTCAGAATATTTGTTTGAAAACCTTATTATGTATTTATGCAGTCACACTTTATACATAATTAACATGTACAAATAATTTTGTTGCATACCCAATCCTGTTCACTATGACAAGATTGGGGTATCCATACTGTACAAAATTATCCTAACACCATACAAAAATTAAAGGTAATACTAGTAAGAGGTCGTATGTGTCCCCACACATTTCGCCAGATTTAGGCTTCTTCAGGGGTTTTCCATTGAGAGGGCTGTATTGTATGTTTAGGATGACAAATAAAGGTTATACAATTGTGTTACAGGTGGAGATAGTGTACCTTTATGCTTATAGTAGCACCCAAACTTTTAAAGTTTAAAAGCAAGTTTTGTACCAGTTCTTCATAATTTTGTGCTTTATGGTTCCCCAAGAAGTTCCTGCCAACCATGCCATAGCTGTGCCAGGCAGAAGCTTCAGTATCAGTCATGTAACTTGTGACATTTCCATCATTTATCAGTTTCTGGGCTCCATCAAAGATTCCTGCTTTTATATTTCACTACTCAATCCAGGGAAGA
>NW_027318139.1:6175-7168 GCF_032062135.1 Pyxicephalus adspersus | reverse complement strand
AAACATTTCTCTATTTCTGTAAAACAAATACAATATTTAATTTTACTACCACTTGCTGTCTATCAAAAAAAGATATAAAAAAAGTCTGTATTTCTGTAAAAACAATGCAGATATTTCATTCTGATAACACTTGCAATCTAACAAAAAACACAATAAAATTTCTGTATTTCTGTAAAAAATACAGAAATACAGATACAACTTCCAATCTATCAAAAACCATAACAATTTCTGTATTTCTGTAAAAAAAATACAGATATTTAATTCTGATACCACTTGCTATCTATCAAAACCGCCAATAAATTTTCTGTATTTCTGCAAAAAAAAATACAGATATTTAATTATGATACCACTTGCTATCTATCAAAATAAACATAAACATTTCTTTATTGCTGTAAAAAAAATACAGATATTTAAATATGATACCACTTGCTATCTTATAAAATAAACAGAAATATGTCAGTATTTCTGTAAAAAAATACAGATCTTTTTTTCGGATACCACTTGCAATCTATTAAAATAACCAGAAACATTTCTGTATTTCTGTAAAACAAATACAGATATTTAATTTTGATACCACTTGCAATCTATCTAATAAAGCCATAAACATTTCTGTATTTGTGTAAAAAGAAAAAGATATTTAATTTTGATAACACTTGCTATCTATCAAAAAAGCCATAAAAAAAGTCTGTATTTCTGTAAAAAAAACTTCAGATATTTATTTTTATACCACTTGCTATCTAACAAAAATACTATAAAATTTCTGTACTTCTGTAAAAATAAACAGAAATACAGATACCACTTGCAATCTATCAAGAAAGCCATAAAAGTTCTGTATATTTGTAAAAAAAATACAAATATTTAATTCTGATACCACATGCAATCCATCAAAAACAGTCATAAATAACAAATAGTAAAAAAAAAAGATATTTATTTTGTTACCACTTGCTATCTAACAAGAAAACAATAAAAATGTCTGTATTTCTGGAAAAAAAA
>NW_027318139.1:3057-5337 GCF_032062135.1 Pyxicephalus adspersus | reverse complement strand
TTCTGTATTCCTTTAAAAAAATACAGATATTTAATTATGATACCACTTGCTATCTATCAAAAAAGCCATACACATTTCTGTATTTCTCTAAAAAAAAAAAAAGATATTTAATTCAGTTAGCACTTGATATCTATCAAAATAAACAGAAACATTTCTGTATTTCTGTAAAAATACAGATATTTAATTCTGATACAACTTGCAATATATCAAAAAGCCATACAAATGTCTGTATTTTTTATAAAAAATATAGATATTTCATTCTGATACCACTTATCTATCAAAAAAGCCTTAAAAATTTCTGTATTACTGTAAAACAAATACAGATATTTAATTTTGATACCACTTCCTATCTATCAAAAAAGCCTTAAAAATTCTGTATTTCTGTAAAAAACTACAAAAATATAATTATGATACCACTTGCAATCTATCAAAAAAGCCATAGAAATTTCTGTAAAACAATAAAGATATTTAATTCTCATACCACTTGCTATCTATCAAAAAAGTCATAAAAATGTATGTATTTCTGTAAAACAATAAAGATATTTAATTATGATACAACCTGCCATCTATCAAAAAAGCCATGAAAATGTATGTATTTCTGTTAAAAAAAATACAAATATTTAATTCTGATTTCCCTTGCAATCTATAAAAATAAACATAAACATTTCTTTATTGCTGTAAAAACATATAGATATTTATTACTGATACCACTAGCTATCTATCAAAAAAGCCAATAAAATTTCTGTATTCCTTTAAAAAAATACAGATATTTAATTATTATACCACTTGCTATCTATCAAAAAAAAGCCATACACATTTCTGTATTTCTGTAAAAAATACAGATATTTAATTCTGATACAACTTGCTATCTATCAAAAAAGCCATAAAAATTTCTGTATTTCTGTAAAAAAATATACAGATATTTAATACTGATACCACTTGCTATCTATCAAAAAGCCATAAAAATGTCTGTATTTATTTAAAAAAAAATACAGATATTTCATTCTGATACCACATATCAATCAAAAAAAGCCATAAAAATTTCTGTATTTCTGTAAAAAAAAAAAGGCAGATGTTTCATTCTGATACCACTTGCAATCTTTCAAAAAAGCCATAAAAATGTCTATTTCTGTAAAAAAAATACAGATATTTAATTCTGATACCACTTGCTATCTATCAAAAAAGCCATAAAAATTTCTGTATTTCTGTAAAAAAAAAAGAGATATTTAACTTTGATACCACTTGCAATCTTTCAAAAAATCCATAAAAATGTCTTTATTTCTGTAAAAAAATACAGATATATAGGGCCTGATTTATTAAAGCTCTCCAAGGCTGGAGAGAATACACTTTCACCAGTGAAGATAGGTGATCAAGCAAACCTGGAATCGATTTCTTCAATGTCATTTGCTATTTGCTAGCAAATGCTTTGAATCGCGGACCAGATCCATCCAAGGTTTGTTGGACCATCCAGCTTCACTGGTGAAAGTGTAATCTCTCCAGCCTTGGAAAGCTTCAATAAATCAGGGCCATAATACTGATACCATTTGCTATCTATCAAAATAGCCAATAAAAGTACTGTATTTCTGTAAAAAAATAAAGATATTTAATTCTGATACCACTTGCTATCTATCAAAAGAAAGCCATTAAGATTTCTGTATTTCTGTAAAAAGAATTCAGATATTTAATTATGATACCTCTTGCAATCTATTAAAAAAAACATAAAAAAAGTGTATTTCTGTAAAAAATATACAGATATTTAATTCTGATACCATTTTATATCTATCAAAAAATCCAATACAATTTCTGTATTTCTGTAAAAAAATACAGATATTTAATTCTGATACCACGTGCAATCTATCAAAATAAACAGAAACATTTCTGTATTTCTATAAAAAAATGCAAATATTTCATTCTGATTCCGCTTGCTATCTATCAAAAAAGCCATAAAAATGTATATATTTCTGTAAAATGATACAGATATGTTATTTTGATACCACTTGCAATCTTTTAAAAAAGCCATAAAAATGTCTGTATTTCTGTAAAAAAAAATACAGATATATAATTCAGACATCATTTGCTATCTATCAAAAAAGCCAATAAAATTTCTGTATTGCTGTAAAAAAATACAGATACATAATTCTGATACCACTTGCTATCAATCAAAAAAGCCATAAAAATGTCTGTATTTCTGTATAAAAAGGTAAAGATATTTAATTATGATATATCTTATAATCTATCAAAATTAACAGAAAAAAATGTGTATTTCTGTAAAAAAAAATA
>NW_027318139.1:0-3046 GCF_032062135.1 Pyxicephalus adspersus | reverse complement strand
CACTTGCTATCTATCAAAAAAGCCATAAACATTTCTATAAGAAAAATTACAGATTTTTAATTTTTGATGTCACTTGCTATCTATCAAAATTAACAATTTCTGTATTGCTGTAAAATAATACAGATATTTAATTATGATACCACTTGCAACCTATCAAAAAAAAGAGAAAAATTTCTGTATTTATGTAAAAAAAAACACAGATATTTCATTCTGATGCCACTTGCAATTTGTCAAAATAAACAGAAAAATGTCTGCATTTCTGTAAAAACAGACATTTCATTCTGATACCACTTGCAATCTATCAAAATAAACAGAAAAATTTCTGTATTTCTGTAAAAAAATACAGATATTTCATTCTGATACCACTTGCAATCTATGAAAATAAACAGAAAAATTTTTGTATTTTTGTAAAAAAAAAAAATACAGATATTTCATTCTGATCCTACTTGCTAGCTATCAAAAAAGCCAGAAAAACTTCTGTATTCTGTACAAAAAATACAGTTTTTATTTTTGATACCACTTGCTATATATCCAAAAGGACAGAAAAAATTATGTATTTCTCCACTAAAAATGCAAATATTTAATTATGAATCACACAGCCCTATTGCAAGTGATATAGGCCTCAAAGTAAATAGAGGCAGAGGGCCCTGAGGGAGGTGCTCGGTAATAAAAATAGCCAGAGACACAGCTCCATTGCACGTTATAGACCTCAGAGACAGAGTAGAGGTAGAGGGCCACTAGGGGGAGGAGTAGAAGGAGATGCCAAAGGCTGTAAACGTGCTCTTCCCATCAAGATGATAGACCTCAGAGACAGAGTAGAGGTAGAGGGCCACTAGGGGGAGGAGTAGAAGGAGATGCCAAAGGCTGTAAACGTGCTCTTCCCATCAAGATGTCCATGCAGCAGTTGACGACTAATAAGTACACTCTGCAGAGGGGGTGTTGAAGTCATTGCCGATCCAAGCCTTATTCATTTTAATAAAAGGGATTCGGTTGTCATTTTCTGCGGAGAACCGAATCCGCTTGTCACTTACTACGCCCCCAGCTGCACTGAACGCTCTTTTGGATAGCACACTTGCAGCTGGGCAGGCAAGTATCTGACTGGCATGTTCTGCCAGCTCCAGCCACTGCTCAAGCTTGGATACCCAGTAGTCCAGTGGGTCATGGCTTTGCAGGTTGCAGATGTCCCATGCAGAGCTCAGGTATTCCTGCACCATGACTGAGTACCGCTGCCGAGTGTCATTGGCAATTGCTGCACGACTGGCAGCTTGCTCCCGCTGAAAAAAAGCCTGCATAGTTTGGCTTATCTCTCAGTACAACTGTGATACTGTGCACGCAGTCAGGGAGGGCCTGTTACATACCCTGCCTCTGGCTGCGTGTATGTAACACACTGACTGACTATCTATCTATCTATCTATCTATTTAGCTAACAGTGAAACACTCTACCTATCTAAGTACGGTAGATTTCAGGACTGCACCAATACTGTACAATCCAACAATCTATCTGACTAATAGTGTGAGTGTGACACAGTCTAAGTAAAGCACTTTTTTTTTACTTTGACAAAGCAGGCCAAGCAGCACAGAAAGGTTGTGATGCTAGCAAATCTCTGTCAGGAGTGGAAAATGCAAGCATGCCCTGGCCTTATATAGGCCAATGACTGCCAGTGTGGAATGCAGTGACAGACAGCCAATCGGCTGCCTGCCACAACAAACATTAAGGGGAGCATCCCTGCTGTTATTGGAGGGCCCTAGGCATCAAGGGGGAAAGGTCCCTAGGCATTGTGGGAGAGTCGAATTCGGTGCTTCGAATGCAGCAAAAGTCAAGTCGAGTCTACCCGAATTTGAACGGTCATATTCAGGTCAAACATTAGGATGACCCGATTTCGAATAACAACACTAATCACAACAGATACACATCAAAATAATTTTTCAAAATATAAATGTCATTTCCACATTTAGTGGAACATGAGCAAATTTCCATAATAAAAGAAACCATAAAGTGCATTGTTGTAAAAACATCACTGCAGTGCAGAGATCATGAGTATGAAGCATACTGCACAATGTAGTGTGTAGCCCTTAGAAATATGTAATGCAATGATCCTTTTATTGCTAATCACAAAGTGGGATAAATGTTTTTTGGTGCAGTTGGTAAAAAAAAAAAAATAAAGTCTGGCATGATTAATCGGTAGTAGTAGTGCCTGGTGTCACTGGTGAGTGGGAACAGCAACGTCCAGCATAAGTGTGGGGAAAAAAGCACTCTGAATTATTGGTCAAAAGGTAATTCCTCAGTGATATTCAATTCAAGGAAGAAATCACAGAGCAATATTAGTAACTGGAAAAAATGGTAAATGATGTATGTGAACATGGTATGAGTATGGGTGCTGAATTATTCAGCATTTTCTTGGGAACTTACTAGAAGGAATGTGATGAGTAAGAGGAAAACACTGAGGGCTGAAACACATTTATTTGTTGTCACACTGAATTTAAATGATATTTAAAGGCATAAAGGCAATGCAGCTTCAACTCACATGCATGGGTGCTCTGCTTTGCCAAATATAATGTTATAATATGGTATTTATTGCTATGGAGCTCATGGGTCACTAACTCCTGGGTCCCCAGAGCCCTTCTATTCTCCTGACAGTGATTATGGAGGTCAGAGGAATGTTCATCCTTACCCTGCTCTTACTGCTTGACAAACTGAAGTGAGTTGGAGGGACCCCAAGCAGGTTTTTATAGAAGCAAGATGATCAGGGACTGAGAACTGACACTGACATGACCCAGGGGACACCACAGAGGTGTCACACACAAGGATGCACCACAGCTCCCAGCATACCCTGCTACCATAGCGTGCTGCTTCAAACAGCTGTATGGATCAGCTTAGACATTACTGCAACACTGGGTGAGATGTATGAGATCTAACTGCCCTAGTGAACATTGGGGGTGTCTTGTTTGGGGCAGAAAAAAGGCCAGAAACCATCCCGTTATATGTTTATATGTTACATTACATTACAGCTGTAGTAATAGTCAGTCTGATTCAGTACTTCAGTTA
>NW_027318138.1:0-7173 GCF_032062135.1 Pyxicephalus adspersus | reverse complement strand
GACAGCCGATCCTAATGAAAGGGAAGGGGAGAGCACGCAGCAGGGTGCAGCTCCATCGCTCTCCCCCTCCCCTGTCCATAGAGCATGAAGGGTGCTGTATGTACAGCACCGTTCATGCATCGTGCACTCCCTTGTCGTTGGAAAGGATCGTGAAAAATCCTTTCCAATGACAAAAATTGGAAGTGTGTACGCAGCTTTAGTCTTCCCAACACAGACGCAGGAGCCCTGTAGTTGTTCAAGCCCCGTTGTTAGGTGTGGTTTAGCTACACATGCCCCCCCTCCCCCCCTCCAATGTGTGTTGTGGGCATCCCTTCCTATCCCATAGATCCTACAGGAAGGGAGGGAAAATCTTTTCAATATAAAAAAGGTAAACTAAGGCTTAGTTTCATTCAAACAAGGGCCTCCATTAAAAGACCTGCTTCTGTGCTGGTTGCAACCTAAATGTTTCTAACTTTTTGTCCCAATCATAATAATTGTCCCAAGACAACTACAATGCTGAATTCACACTTGCATTGAGGCTGAATAGTGTTTACTACTTCCTCACACCAGGAACCTCTGCCTCCCTGTAGATGTTACATCAGTGCTTAACCCAGAATTTTTTATAAGCCGTGTGGGAATAAATTGTAGGTGGGTGGAAGCCCAACGCTTCAGTAACCACCCAAAAACAGCAGGGTGGTTGCTGAAAAGTGCCGGGTGGCGCACCCAGCTAATATTGGCTGGGGAGAACACTGTACATGGTAGTGTCTCTCTGTTCCATAGAGAATGAACAGGGGTGGCAGAGAAGTAATGGTACTGCTCACTACCGGCAGCTGCCAAATCTGCAGACTCTAGTCCTTTAACAACCAGTCCTGCAATGTGAGTGCTTGAGGGAGCAACACAGGATTGCTCAGTCCTCAGGCAGATGTGAACCTGGTACCATTTTGGAACAAGATTTGATAAACAACTGCACTAAAAATGTTCCCTATTATTTCTTAGTTCTAAATATAATAAAGACAGAAGGTATATTTGAAAAAACAAAAAAAAACAAACACACACAAACATTTAACTTTCAAAAATACTTATCTCTCCCCGTTAACAAAAGCACCAAGATTAGAACTTACCTACACAGTCACAGCACTCATCCCAGAGTGTGTTGAGACACAGCATACACTCCTTACAACAAGAGCAGTTTCCATTAGTTGGCCGACACTGGCAAAGCTCCTAAAAATTAAATATTTGGAAAAAGTGCATTTTTAGTAATCTTGTTATTTAAGGACACAGGTAGCAGTGTAGCAATAGGTTTATATGATGTAAACAGTAGGCATGTGCTATGATAAGATCGAGGTAGACAAAGCTCATCTGAATGGTCATATCGCTCATTACTACTCACTGTAGCACGGATACATGAATACATTTCAATGCAGAGACTTCTAGTCTGGAGGTAACCAAATGTCTAAAGGGTCACATAAAAGGAAGTCATTAAGCTCCTGTTTACACAAGAATGTCTAATTGTCTTCAAACAATGCTTAGAGTAAAGTCTCCACTATTGTAAAGGAGTGTGCTGCTTCATTAATGCTGAATGGTGTTTATTGCTACCAGGCACCTTGTATTAAAATGTATACCATTGCCCTATTTAGAGGTTTGTAAACTTTATAAAAAAATATACAAAATACTCTGTATAGGGGGTCAAAAACTGCTGTTATGCATCAAGTCCAGGCGCCTCCTGCATCACATCTTTAATGTTCTAACCAGGAAAAACTTTACCACTTCCAGGTAATGCTGAAAAGTGCCCATCTAACCCAGGGTCCACCCATCAAAGTGATAAAAGTCAATTAGGGGCATCATATGGGATTGGCAGACCTGCTTCTAAAGACAACAAATTTGCAGTTTGTTTGCTGGCTGCAAAGTCAAATGCCTGGCTTCACTGTAAGTTACACCGCAGTTCCTGGTGTACTTAAAATGCTGTGGCATTCTTCTATGATGGTACAGACAAATTGATCTGCATTAGGAGATGCCTATTTTATTATTTTTTTCATAATAAAAACAATCAAGGCTCCATTCACAATATCATCTTTAAAGTGAACATACTGCTTTTCTTACAAGAATGTGCAATTAGAGATGAGTGGAGTCATTACTGAGTGTCTTTGCAGCCCCAAACCTTTACGGGCACCGCAGTGTCTGTCAAATCTAGTACTGAAAACAGCTGTATGAAGGGCTAAACACATAACTTTCGCTTTAGAAAAAGAACATTGCCTTGAGCTATTTGTCAGTAATTAACATCAGGCATGGCTCCACACAGTTCTACTTTGAGACACAAATCTTTCATTCTTTATTCCTTTCTCTGGTTCTCCAAAAGTAAACATTTACGTTTTATCATAACTCGAAGAATATATAACCCCCTAATGAGCTGCAACTAAAAATAGTGAAAAGTGAATTCAAGGAGCAGCAGATAATCATATTACTCCAATAGCCTTGCCCTGAACCCTTTTAGAACATTAAAGTGCATGACGGGGCAAAAAATAAATGCATTCAGCTTCTAAATATTTGTTGGGGAATAAAAAAAAAAGGCATGACATATTTGTGGACAAAATGGTGTCATCCCTGTTCTGTTATCTACAAAATATAGGGTGTGATTGTTCTTTAGTTCATGATAAGAACTGGGAAAGCCAATTATACTCTTGTGATAATACATTGTGAGCACAGAAAAGGTCTGAATGTCTGAAAATTTCAGGACAGGACTGAAGTTTAGTGGTAAATATACCACTAAAAAAGCTTCCTTAAAACAGACCAATAATGAGTACATTTCAGTCTTATAAGATGCTAACATTAAGTAGATCATATTTAGCCATCACATTGACTCATGCTGCTGTTGTCAAATATCAAGATTTGGATTTTGGTTAATTGTGGCTGTAATTTTTCTAGATAAATCTATAAAAGCCACGGGACTCAATGCATGGTGTTGATTGGAAAGCTGTAAAACCAAAAGCTAGCTCTGCATATAAACGGGATACCAGAGAGCCCCAATAGATCCTTTTCATTTTCACAGTAATGATCACATACCATGGCTGGCCGGAAACATCAGTATGGAGATGGACATTGCTACTTCGTTGTTCCTGGGGTTGTTCCCTAAACACAGCCCTTCAACACCCTATACCTCAATTTCTAAACAGGTGCCTAGTGGATCCAGAGGTGCCCAGAACACTATTATTTTTATGGCTGCCAAATGTCCATGTTTTTGGATGTCATGAAGCATAACAGTAATTCAAGTTCCCGGATGGCTGCAGACTTGGAGGGCTTCAGGTTCAATGACAAATAAAAAAATTGTCATTTAACCAAGCAACAAATATCATTGAAGATTTGATTAGTAGCAATGAACAACATCTCCACAGTTTAATCAATTTATCAAAACCTCAAAAACAAAAATAAGCATATGGCAGCTTTCAGTTTCATGTAGAGCTATACAGTAAAGTGTTTAACCCAGAAATTGTTTTGAGCTGGGTGGCAGCCCCTGTATTGTAACCCAACTCTTCAGTATCCACCCAAAAACAGCCGGGTGGTTACTTAAAAAATGCCAAGTGGCGCGCCCGGCTAAAAGGGGCTGGGGAGAACACTGCAGTCTGTATTACTGTCCTTTTCTCTCTCTAGCCAATTCCAAGTATTACACACTTCCTGTCGCTTTATGGCTACATTCATGTCTCCTCTGTATTTATGGGGACAATTTTGATTGTTAGACACAGGATGGCAAGATCAACAACTATTTTCTGTATATGCTTAAAATGTTGTGAAAGGGAAAACCAACTAGCCATTACATCCAAGGTCTTGTAAGTTGCAATATAATACATATTCATTTTTGGGATAAGATGTGCTTTACACTCATGCACAAATAATCTGGTCTCTGACCTACGGTAGGAATTCCAATGAAGGTTTTATCTTACCTGAATCAAGCACTTGCTGACATCACTTGCGCAGAGCGCTTTATTACAACACTGCACTGGCACAATCCAAATACACAAAACGATAGCTGCTGCGGGGATGGAGAAGTAATAGGACTTCATTCTTTACTACAAAAAAGGAGGACGTCCTAGGAAATCTGAAAATAAATTACATCATACAGTCAGCTTACATCATTTTCCTAAATGTAGTCACGATAGTTCATCAATATAGATTTTGTGTATTAAACACAATACCGCTATATGGAAACATTTTACATACTTTAAAACCAATCAAATCATCATTAGTGAGAACGAAGGTAATCAACACCTTTAAAAATAAGGTAAAAGACACCAGACAGATTGTCAGCTCTGTAAACCCTATGAGGATGAGCTATTGCTTCCTTTTCATCAGTAAATGCTGAAAATGTACTACATGTGTTCATTCACACAAGGGAGCTTTTAAACATGGATGTCTGCCTGTGCAGCCATAAAACTAATGACCAACGCTAACTTAACAATGTTAAACACCACTAAAGCAAATTGTTCCTTATATACAGACGTCCATCGTCCCTTGATCCGCCAGGACGGTCGTTCAGATGATGGGACGATGAGTGCTGTACACATGCAAGATTCTCGTCCGATAGATGAGAACCATTGCATGTGTGTACACGTAGCCTAAAATGATGCAAGAACTCATTCCTAGAAATAACGAGGGTGCACAAGCTATTCAAAGAGTCATAATAATATTATTTATTATAGTAAATAGTGAAGTATATAGTATATAGTATAGTTTTTATATAGCGCAAATATATTACGCAGCAAGATAAACAGTCATGTCATTATCTGCCCTCCAAAGTGGCTCACGATCTAATGTCCCCACCAGTCTAAGGTCAGTTTTTAGGGGGAAAGCAATTAACCTAACTCCCACACAAACATAGGGAGAACCTTCAAACTCCATGCAGATAGTGTCCTGGCTGAGATTTGAACCTGGGACATAGCTCAGAAGAGCTTACATTCGCACACAGAGATTTTGTGACTTGTAGTAATGCCTATTTAGTATCCTTTTTTATAGTAAAAGGGGGGAAAAAAAGCTTGATTTAAAATAAAGACAACCCCTAGTAAGTAAAGAGATCTCCCCATATTTAGGTGGTTTGGTGACAAAAATATCAGTTTTGGGTGAACAGCCCCTTTCAATTAGATCCATTTTACTGAGTGGTTTATGTGTTTGGTTTGTAGATCCATATTCTGGGAATAAAGCACCAGGGGGACAGGAAACATAGGAAAAAACCCACAATCTAGCCAATAGATTTGAATTACTATTTGTTCTCACAACCACAAAACGTTCAATTTGGCTGTGTTTTTTTTTTTCATGCACTGGATGACAACCAATATGGAAAGGGATCTTTACTGCAACAAAAACTATTCAGTGCTAAATGGCACTAATCTGCATCCTTTCAGCAATCTGCTATGGAGCTTTAGAAGAATAATCAGGGATATCTCAGCCTTAGGTTTCATTAGCACATAATAAGCCTGGATTTTGATGCTGTTGCTTTCCAGAGCTGGCAATAGTAGAATGTAAAGTCTTCCATTAGTAGAGGTTTATCCCATACCAAGATGAGATAACCGGCAAACATTTCACTTGATGACTGATGTTTGCCTAATTACCAAGTCTCATTGAATGAGGAAGGGGGGGTCATTATGGGAATATATCCTTTTACAGGAAGCCGGCAAAAACAACAGGACTTTATGTGCTACACTATAAGAAATACACTGAAAATAAAATTGGGATCTAATTACTTAAAGACTTATACACGCCTTAAGGTTATTATTTGGTTATTAAAATGTCATTAAACAAAAATAAAGCATTATGTGATCCAATTAAAAAACCCCAAAACTAAAGTGTAATATATTGCAGCTTACCAATCCTTCAGTGTAATGGATGCATTTGTTTATTTTTTCCAGACCAAAAACATTTTGATCTAGTACAGACAATACCTGCTGATCTTGCTAGAAATGCACCCTTTCTTTTGAAAAAAAAAAATAATAATGTTACCTTCCTTTCAAGCTATCCTTTGTAAACCACAAATATAATAAAAATGGAGAATTGTTTGTAGTCCAAATTGGGAGATCAGCATAGGGCGACAACTCTGCTTCTTCACATCGGTAGAGTTTTGTCACGTTAGGACACAAACTGTTACTTGCAGAATTTAAATTTTTAATTGCAAAATAGAAGAAAGAAGCATGAAAAACATAAAACCAATGCAGCCACTGCATCAAAGTTCTGGGAAGCTGGGATACATAAAATGTTATTTTTGGGTTTAGATTTAGCATATTTTCTCTAACGGCAGGGTTTATATAAATCAGAAAAGAACAATTTCTGCCACAGGTTCAACTGTTCTCCCAAATAGAGATAAATGGGATCAGTTGGGAATAACTTCGTGCAGGCCGTTGTGGCCACAACACGTTTCTTTAGCTGCCCCTATTACCTTAAATGCAAACACATTCAACTGCAGTTCACAGCGGTTGGAAAGTATTGCTGTTACTTACTTTTATACATCAACTTCCTGTAAACATTGAGCCACAGCAAATGTCAACTGCAGTACACATAGGTTAAGTGCGGTTGGCACAACGATTGCAGGTTGGATATTAGCGGCCGGTTTTCGGTCTGAAAGTGGCCTAAACTTTGACTGCTGTCCTCCACACTAGTCAGTTTATTTCTTCCAACATTGGTTGCACGCATTTTATTATGCATTAGTGCAATACACAGCTCTATAGTTCTACTGCACAGCAATGCCAGTGCACATGCAACAAAATTATTATTACTAAACAGTATTTATATAGCGTCAACATATTACACAGCGCTGTACACCATAATACATAAATGTGAACTATTTGTGTGTGAAGTGTATAGCAGAAAAATCTGAAGGTGATTCGGTACCATTGTTACGGTGCATTGACATAACACAGGAAGTGACTGATCTGCCCTAATGCAACACACGTGCAATATAATGCATTGTATTCGTGTGATTCCAAATGAAGCAAAGGATTAGAAAACATATGGACTGAAAATGCTAAGATCAATGGAAATTAAAAAAAAGAAAAAGGGTCTTTGTGGCCAGTAACTGGTCCCCTGGGTTCCTATGATCAGGCAATGTATATATGTGAATGATAATTATTATTATTATTAAACAGGATTTATATAGCGCCAACATATTACGCAGCGCTGTACATTAAATAGGGATTGCAAATGACAGACTAATAC
>NW_027318137.1:5595-7174 GCF_032062135.1 Pyxicephalus adspersus | reverse complement strand
CATTATAACCTAAAGAAAGCTTTTAATCATGATTTACTTTGTTACCTTAGGTAATGATAACAAGTAACCAGGGCCATTGCAGAACTGTAATGGTTATTCTGGTCCACAGGTGGTGTACAGGTGTGATCTGAAATGGCTAATATTTGAATTTTAGAATCTGATTAGTAAAAGGATGCCATGACCCTGTTAGATATTTTTTTTTCAGTAGGCAAAAACAAAGAAAAAGTTTCACTTTGTGAAACATGGAACATACAGAAGCAGAGGCTAGCTAAAGAAGAAAAGTTTTCAGTTGCAGGCGGTGGCTGATGTTACATTTTCTGACAGTCATACTGAACTCCTGACTGCACATGTCCAAGAAGTTTACATCATTGCACAAACATGCAAGCTGTCTCCAATTTGTTTTAATTCACAATAGTGTTGGTCTCTCTAGGGTGTATCATAGTGGTGCCTTTGCCATATGTCATTCCAGCAGATACACACATGAGAAACCAAAAGCCTCAGGAAGGAAATGAGATGTGGTAAGGAAGAGTGGCCCTGTGGTTAGGGAACCAGATTCTGTAATGGAGAACCACAGTCTGAGATCTATTGCCAACTCCGTGTCATGAGTCAATTTATGTTTGTCTATTCTAGTCCCTAAAGAACAATGTGCCAGGACTCTGGGCCACCAGGAGGATGTCTTGTAATTGTATTTCACAACAACCTTAGCAGATGTGTGTCAGGTCATGTTCCTTCTTTAACTTTTAGAGTAATTTATAGATGAATGTGAAGAATGAAGAAATTGTCCAACATGCTTATAATGATGAGCAAAGCAAGTGGTAAAAGCTGTTAACTGACTCATGGCACCAATTTTCCATGTACATATTTCTGTTAGAAGAATTTATTTTTTTTTCAGTTCTTGGGGACCCTATCTAACCTTGCATGATATCCAAACATTCCCTGATCATGTCCCTTATTTACGCATCCTATTGGCTGGGGGTGGTTGGTATGACAATAACTCCAGATAGAAATGATAAAGTGGTGCAGTGATCAACATCTTTCGCTCAGCATCACTTTCAGCGCTGTTGCCCATTCTGCCATCTTGCCATAAAGTGATACTGCCTATTTATACCAACAGGTGTCTATACCCAGGCTGGTTGTTCGGGATTGATGAACTGTATCCGTGTATTGATATGGGTAGATGAGTGGAATTAGAAGATGCATTCTTTTTTTAAATAATATAAACATTTTCAGAAAGTCCAATTTGTTAATTGGCCTTCATTGTTGATAATTAGGGTTTATTAAGGCAATTAAAGTATGTGGTTGGGGGGGGATATTAGAACGTTGTCTTTTTGTATTGCTGCCAACCAACTGGTAAGAGATATATTATATTAAAATATATTAAATGGTGAGGAATTTATTTAATATATGAAACATATAGAAATGTTTATGTTGCATACACAGTACCCATAAAATTCCACCTGAAAAAATGGAAATGCAATTTTTGTGTCTAGGTACACCTGTGCCTATAGCCTCATAGCACTATGCCCCTGATTCATCAAGCAGAATCGGATTATCGGTCGCGCATTCGTATTAGCGATCC
>NW_027318137.1:0-2165 GCF_032062135.1 Pyxicephalus adspersus | reverse complement strand
GCGTACGTTCGCGCTTCCAGCGAGCGCGGATTTCATTGATGAATCAGGGGCTATATGTGCACTGCTGTGTCAGACTCCAGGTGCCTGTTTTATTAATGCTCTCCTAGGCTGGAGAGGATACACTTTCACTCAGTGATCAAGCAAACTTTGAAAGGATTTCTTAAAAGTCATTTGTTAGCAAATGTATTCAATCCTGGACCAGAACCATTCCAAATTTGCTGGATCACCCAGCTTCACTGATGAAAGTGTATCCTCTCCAGCCTTGGAGAGCTTCAATAAATTAAGACCCATGTAGCATAGTTTGGATGAGATTTAGTGATGTCACCACTGTGCTGTTCAGTGTTCTCCTTGCTGAAAAGAAAGCTGTACTTGATGACCTGTGAATCTGTGTTTCGTCTACCTCTCTGGCTGCTTCATAACTACCTAACAAATATTAAAATCACCAGTCAGAAGGAAGGTTTCATACAGTATTGTGAGCGGACAATATTTTCCTAAAAAGGATAGGCACGGAGATGTTTGCCCATCCTTGAAAGAATCATTAGAGTGCCCGGACATGATCACTTTAGGGTGGCCATGGCATAAGTACATCATTTTGAATCATATCCACTTGCAGGGGAAAATTTTAGCAAGCTTGAAAACATCTCAGACTATCGGCAGTCATCTTAAAGCTGTAACAGCTGTAAGTGTTGGAGTCTTCTAAGCCACCCCCTGATGCACTTACTTTTATTGTGCTCCCCCACTGATCCAATGAGATGCCCGGGTGTTCTAGGCATGAGGGACTGGGTGATCTTCCAGAATGCAGTGGTTGGTCCTGGGTAGCCATTTGTCAAACCTAAACACTGGTACCTCATACACAATGTTGTTAATCATGTGTAAAAATTCACACCATCCAGTATGAAGCTATCATAGAGAAAATTTCCTCCAGCTCCTCAGCCCTCTCATTTTTCACTTCACTGTAAGTCAATTCACCTCTAACCATTTCAAACCATACTGTGTTGGTTCCCACCCCTCTTTTTTGCTGCTTTCTATTTGCTCCAGCAAACTCAACAACTTTACCTTCCATTCTACTCCACCTTTCCTAGGTATCCTAACATATCTACTCCAGGAATAGGGGGTGAAAAACCTTCTCTTTAATCCTCTGGGCTCCACCTGACCCTTAACTAAGAATGAGCAAGAATGCCTCCGACATTCTCGCGAAAATTTTCTTTGAACTTCTGATAGGTCCACAAAATTTCTGCAAACCAATTTTGCGAACCCATCAGAAGTTCCAGGAAATCAGTACAGGAGGATTTCCAGAGCTGCATTCATTCATGCAGCCCTGGGAATCCTCCTGTGTGCGATCCCCGGGAACTAGAAGTTAATTAACCTCTAGTGCCCGGGCATTGTTGTGGAAGATCAATTTGAGAATGCAGTTTTGTTATCAGCCATTAAGTCCTGATGTGTAGGCAAGGGAAATCCCACATCTTGAGGATAGCAGCCAGGTTAAAGAGACAAGAGACAAAGAAAAGAGACACAAAACAAGTCCAGCCAAAGTGTTCTATGGAAGAAACCTAACCACAAGGTCAGCTCAGTGCAAGTCAAACAGAACAGTTTAATGAAGGGAAACCAGTAGCAAGTGGAACCATACTCTAACTTATAGGTGAAACAATTAACCACAAGTATGGTAGGGTGCAGTCTAATGATATGTAACACATAACACCAAGGCTGTTGGCTAGGAAAGGTGATCACCACTGCACACGGCAAGGTGAAACAATGAACACAATTTCCTTATCAGTCAGGTACTGGATATGGATTTTTCACTGCAGCTAAACCAAGAAGATGCAGTGGGATCGTTAACTAATAACATGGTTTCAAGACCTGGAATATAAAAAGAGAATTTTTAGAATTCCTCATTTCTTTACATTTACTTAGCTCTCTCTTTCTGTACTTCAAAGGAAAAAACAGATAGTATGGAGACGTTAGAATTTAATAATTTAATAGTCTAATCAGGAAAGGAGGAGTGAGTGACCAGGAACTCTATGGGCTCTTCCAACAGTAAATTGTGCTGAAAGATACTTACTGCAACTTAATAAGTCCAGACTTTATACACATAGTAGAGTGATACCCCAATACACTTCTTGGTATATCTATGAAACTGAAATTTTTATTGTTCATTCTGTATCATC
>NW_027318136.1:4474-7177 GCF_032062135.1 Pyxicephalus adspersus | reverse complement strand
AAAAATGGAGGGTTATTTGCGATTTTAAATTTTCATGCTTTGGTAATTTAAATGAAAACTGAATATGGAGTCTTTATTTACTTTTTCACAATCTTTGATTCATGATAATGGGATGTGTGCTGTTGAAGTCTGCAGAAATTAGTTTGCAGATATGTAAATCGTCTTGCTTGATTTTTACTGGATGGAGACAATGACTTTTGGAGGCTGAGGTATAAATTGGGGGGAATGTGGATGCATTCAACACTCTATGTATTAGTGGGACTAGAAAGGGGTGCTTTGTAAGGTGAATTTGTACTTGGTGCAGCCACATTT
Source organism: Pyxicephalus adspersus (assembly GCF_032062135.1). Lineage (NCBI taxonomy): Eukaryota > Metazoa > Chordata > Amphibia > Anura > Pyxicephalidae > Pyxicephalus > Pyxicephalus adspersus. The sequence continues at coordinate 6,865 of NW_027318136.1, read as the reverse complement.
AGGAAAAAGATATTGACCTTTTTTTAGCGAAAGGGGAGCAAGGGAGTTTCCATAAGAAACTATTAGGTTTACAAGCTTATTCCAGCTACTTTTTTTTGTTATACCCTTGGGCCTACATGTTTAAAAATGCCAGCCTAGAAGTATTGTTGAGACATATTCATTTAAAGATAAGAACATTAATATATAATTTGCTCTAAATGATCTCACCTACAGTACCTAAATGATATCTTTCTTGCATCCGCACAGTGAAAGCAATGCTAAAGCCTTATCCGTCTTTAACAAGGAAAACTGTGTAGACATCGTTATCCAGTGCCTGAGCAAGTTCCCAACTAACATGGAGCTAGCAATATCCTCAGGTAGTTTCCCTTTTTTTTAATGAATAAGTTCCATCATGTAAATCAGAAATTGAAACGTATTCTGTTTGTGTCCACAGCCTACTGTCTGCAAACAGTGACGGAAGATAACTCCGATTTGTTGGCCTCTGTGGATGCTGCTTCCTTGCAGACATTAGAATCTGTTCTTGGACAGACTGCACCAACGATGGAGATGCAACTTTTAAAAACCTTGGTTGCAGGTAAGAGCCACAAAAGGCCTGTTAATGTTATAAATTGGAAATGATAGATTGGATTATAAATGATGGATATGTGTTTTTTTCAAAAATGTCTATAAAAAATGTTTATGTAAAAAGTGAAAAGATGTGTGTGTAAACAAATGATGTACGTATAAAAGCAATAGAAAGACACATTGTACCCATGTTCGTTGGTCTGGAAAATATACCCCACAGCATTATACCCACATTTCCACATCAGTCAAAATATCTGCTAGGTTCTCATTTGTGTTTCTTTTGTTTAAGGTGTCAAAAGAAGAGCTCAAGCAAGCATCAAGTCTACTGGTGGCTCAGAAATCTGCATTGGAAATGATTGTTAACATGTGCTGCAGTAATGGTTTGTACTTTTCCAAAACAACACTTTTGTAGTTTTTAAATGGTACGATTTACAGCCTCTGTGCCATACAAATAAATCTGTACTTCATTTAGCACCTGAAATTTCGCCAAAAGTACAGACCAGCGGAGCTTCCTAGAATATTTTCAGTGAAATAGGGGACCTGGCAGAACTTGATTTGCCATAAGCTCTGTTCCTATAGCTCCACGGTTCTACAGGCTTATAGGAGCCGTGTGCAGGTAGTGACGGAGGGAACAGACAATTCCCCTGTCTTTGCCAGTAGTGTCAGTGCACAACACTAGAAAAGGTTAATGAGCACACTTGCCTTAGACTTAAACTCTCTCATGTATGATTCATATACAGGTTGACATTCAAAAATCCAGCCATCGATAATCTGGTTCCTTTAGATTTCCGGCATGGACTTCGGAGTGCATTTTCAAATTTACACTGTTTTCTCGAGGCGCCGTTTGTGTTTTGATGGCTCTGTACTCCTGGATCAGCTGTTGGGTCTTGCTTGCACGTGCTTTCTTGCTCATTCCTTCTCATTTATTTGCTTCTGTATAGCCCCATTATGGATTCAGCATCCATTTAAAAGTCTGTACTTTTCTGTACTAGTCATTTTCTGTTAAATTTATACAGCATATATAACTGTAAAAAATCCGGAATTTTTGAAAATCCGGCACTCCTCAGCTCCGGAAGTTGCCGGATTTTTAAATGTCAACCTATATTGCAATACTAACTGTAAACAGAAGAATTATGTTTATTGTAGTATTCTCCCTGCCTCTGTATGCAGCTCGGCTCCTAAATTACTGTGGGGTGCTAAATTGTGGAAATGAGTAGGGGCAAAAATGTGGTGCTAAGCTGTGATAGGAATGAGAAGAGCAAATACAAATTGTCCAGCTGCCAAGTTGATGAGATGGGAGACAGATGCAGCAACAGACTTGCTTCTCCTTCACCAGCTGTCTCTTGTCTCAATCCAGTAAACACTAAATATCTTTGCATGGACCTACTGCAGCTCTTAAAAGTTTACTTCAAACTGTTAACTCCGGAGAGATAACATGCTGAGGGTTTTGCTGCTCTATGTGCAGAATACTTTCTGGAATACTATCTGGGCCACTTTGATATGCTTTTATATGTGCTTCAAGCTGTATGTGTGATAGTGACTATATGTAGAGGACCAGAACCCAGTCGAGTACATTATCTCAGTGCTCAACCCACAAATTTTTTTAAGCTGGGTGGGAAGAAGCTGTTGGCGGGTGGCAGCCCCTGTATTGTGACCCAACTCATCAGTAACCAACCAAAAACAGCCGGTTGCTGAAAGTGCCGGGTGGTGCGCCCAGCTAAAAGGGGCTGGGAAGAAAACTGTATCTCTGCTTCCAAGATAGTGCTGGCCATCGAGGTCAACACTTTCTAAAGAATTCTGCACATGGGCTTTTGGTGACTAGTCCCA
>NW_027318136.1:0-3662 GCF_032062135.1 Pyxicephalus adspersus | reverse complement strand
ATTTGCCTTAATATTGGAACAATAGGGCTTTTTCACCTTAGGCTGTCTAATGTAGTTTTGAAAATGAACTTAAGCCCCAACTCACAGAAAGTTATGCATGTGAAAGCACAGCTCACATCAGTGAAATGGTACCTTCCAGTGTTCTGAGAAGGTTTGTTTAGGGTACCATTTAGAATTAATGGCAAAATAGCATACCAAAGCATTAATTCATTTCCTCATCACAAAACACTAGTGGATCAATGGTCCAATAAATATTTGTCAGTTGAGCTGCATACAGACTTTATGGTTTTGTCACTTGAAACAATTTTGCCTGTTTCCAGTGACAGTAGAATGATTGAGTGCTGTACACACAGCACCTTTTTATTTCTATGGAGAGGGCAGGGGGATTGGGGAGTAGGGAATGCGGCACCGCCATCTTTCTCTATAGAAAGACAGTGGCTGTCCATGCTTGACGATTTAGTGATCTGCTATAGAAGATTGCTATACAATGTTGAAAAACCGCTGTACACACACTAGGTTTTTGTCTATCCTAATTGTTCATCTCGGGTGACAATCATCCATCCAGTATCTGTATGCAGCTTTACATATGCCCACTATCAATGCATTAATTAGCAAACTGTCCTGGAGTGATAAGATTTTTACTAACCCCTTTCTCCCTACAAAATTTGGGAAGTCCATAAAATTTTTTTTTATGTCTGTATAAAGTGAAACTTAAGAAATAGAAATTAAGGTTTGCTATAGTACTAGTAGTAATATTGTAGTTCTACAAACCAAGTAGACGTTACAGAGCTTGACTTTGATATTGTATGTTGCAGTTTATTAAAATGTTTCCATTCACTTATTTTCATTAGGTGTTTGAAAAGACTTGGTTTCCTGATTCGGATGCCCTACAGATCTGTAAACAGAATGCAACATGGAAGCCATTAATTACAAAGTATTTTATTTTTTGTCATTGTTTATTTATGTTTTTTGCCAAGTCTGTGTTGGTTTTGTCTTAGGTGACTACTTTTGGAGTTTTAATAATACTATTTTTTGCTGTTTTGCAGGATGTATACTGTACAGTGCAGGGCACTGACTTGTTTACATAACATGTTGTCAGTATTGGACATAGATAGTCTTGGAGGAGCGTCTGCATTACAGGAACTTTCCAAGCACCTCTCACAATTGGTCTTTACACAATCTGGTAGGTATTTTAAATTTAAAAGTAAAATTATTTACCTATAGTATAACATCACCAAATGCATTCATGTTCTATGAACTGTTACAGAATGGTCAGCACAAAAAAAAATAATGGTGTCAAAGAAATAAACCAAATCATTTACTACTTTCAACTTGCTCAAGCCTCCTTTGGTTTGGGAAAGCTGCAAAACAGACCACTATCTACTGAGTGCCCAAGCTGCCCACAGGTAGAGCTTTGCATTTGGCCTCCTGCTACTAGTGGATGTCAGTCTTTTACTAATTCCAAAATTACTTTCCTTGATGTCATTAGTCTGTTTTGATTTTTCTACCCCCAGCTTGTAAAATAGCATGGTGATAAATCAAGTCATTTATTATAAATCAAGTAATATGTCCCATCTAATAAATTGAAATTTATCCAACTAGTCTGGTCTTGGAAAGCTTGTTGTGACAACACAATCATTAAAACTTTTATATTTTAGATGATTTGAGGTTTGAATAAATATTCGTTCTTCCAAAGATTAACACAGTGGGATAATCCTTCAGTTACTTTAGCCTGTGGACTGGCTTGTATAAAAATACTTTTGTTGTATTCCTGATATGCTTGAACAGGTACTATTCATAGAAATAATTCTGAACTCTGTGTTTTAGTGTGTACCTTCTCTTCCACTAGGAACAGTAAACAGTCCAGAGAAAAAAAAACAAGATCATTATTTCAAGGTCAAATTGTCATTTACAGCTGCTCCACCACTCTTGAATCACAAGCATTACAAGACCTTGTTAGTGTTGTATAACATTATTAATAATGTTATTATAGCATGTTGGACAGATGTGCAGCAAAGAATTTTATGTTAGTAAATTAATATACACTGCCTGGCCCAAAAAAAAGTCCCTAAGCCTGTAGGGGCAGTGTTATAATCTGGGGTCGCTTTAGATGGTCAGGTCTAGGGTCAGAAACGTTATGTTCCAAAAACATGGTGTTTTCAGAATTTTCAGGTTTTTCCATGAGTAGATTTTTTTTCTTCGCTGATGGTACGGGCATATACCAAGATGACAATACGACAATTCATCAGGCTCAAATTGAGAAAACTTTTTTTTTTTTGTGCAGAAGGCTAGGAGTTGTCATGTTTTGGTGGATGTCCTTGGGTAGATGTCTCTTCATTTCTTGTCCTAAAGGGGTAAGAAGTAGGAGAAAATCTAGTAACAGAAACATTTTAACAGATAGTTGTCACAGGAATTTATGTGAATTTGAACAGCAGGAATCTGCTATTCTGCTATCTTATCAAATAAAATCTTGCAGAGTTCCTGATTCTTCCATTCTAGCCGAGGAATTCTGCTTTAAACCTTAATGCCTACTGTACAGGGGACCTTAATCATGTTTATGGTATTTTTACTGTTTTTCCCTTTGTTGGTCATTTTGACTTTATGTTGGGTATCCTGCACAGTGGCTCGTTTTTACAAACATCTTGTGCGTCTGACTCACAAGTATACAGTACCTATATTAGAAACAATAGTTATTACTAAAACTAAATTCATACAAAATACAAACATCCACCTTATTTATTGACATTAATATATTCTATTGGAGATGATTGCCAATACCCATGTGTAAAAAGCAACAAAGTGTTAGAACTGAGTAACTACTGTATGTCCTAATGTTTCAGGGAACAAACCTTTTTTTGACATGTGGAATACACAGGGAGATCTATGTTTAAATAGTGTGATAAATCTGTTATTAGTGGCATGCCTCCTGGTATCGTCTAAAAGTCTTTAAAGCAGAATAGGTGCAGAAAACCATTTTTTTAAATTAGTGTTGTTTGGAGTCTGCCCAACTATTTTTAATAGGAGGAACTTGGATTAGTGTTAATGGACAAACGCAGCTTGCTTTTCAGGTGCATTTCTCTTGTATTTGAAATCCGTTGGTTGTACTGCTGAGCTGACTTACAGTTCATAGACAGGTGAATTTGACTTCCACATGAACTTTCTAAATTTATTCAGGCTGCTTTTTTCATTCCTATTGACACAGTGCATCACTGTAGTGTACCAGTCCATTCCTTTTTTATTCACTTCCCCGGGCTGGAAAGCTGGGGTCAGTATATGTCGCTTTGGCTCTGAAATTCATTTTTTTTTTTTGTTTCTTGGAATACCTGTGCTTCCACAACCAGAGAGTTGTTTGCTGAGCAAATGTACAATGCACAGTGAAAAGTAAATGCAGCAGAATGTCTTGGCACCGTATAGTGCCAGGTTCTTTGTGCAAATGTTTACTTTTCAGTTTAGCTGCATATTTATCTTTAAAGCTGAATTGTAATACACAACAATCTCATTCCTTGTTCACCTCTCCTCATCTCTGATTAAAAATTAAATTAAATAATTTTTGTGTTGTATATACTGTATACTTATTTTTAGAACCAGTGATTTCTGCACTGTGCATTTCTGCTTGTCTTTGGTCATCATTTCACTAACTTTGGATGGCAGAGGCTCAAAAT
>NW_027318135.1:4418-7181 GCF_032062135.1 Pyxicephalus adspersus | reverse complement strand
CCACCAGTAATCTAGTAACTTATTTTTAAAATAAACGGTTTAAAAACAAACAGAACAAAAGTCTCAGTTCAAATATATTATTGTGTTGTTGGAAATTCTTATGGATTCCAACAACACAATAATTTGTCAGGTGAAAAATTGCCAGGAGACCTACCTGATTACTGATCAGAAAATCAAATATTTGGCTATAACACAGTTTATATGTGCTAGTCCTTATTTGATTGCATTTCACATTAATAGGCAACAAAACATTTATTTGTTTATTTTCTATAGACTTCTTCACCGGACTCCTCCAATGAAAACTCCCCAGTCAGCCCTCCAGATGATCAGACACAAGGCGATGCACCTCCTCCACTTGAGGATGAGGAACCTGCCTTTCCTCACACTGACTTGGCTAAGCTGGATGACATGATCAACAGGTAATTTTTTTATTTTTATTTTTTGCTTTTTCAATATCTGGTTGTATTTATACTGGTAGTCATAATTTATAAACTAATGTATTTCAAGAGCCATATAAGCAAATGCAAAAAAAAAATTTAAAATGGGTAGTATGTAGGTGCTTACCCAGGATTGGATAGATTACCTAGAAGAAAAAATGACTATTCCTCAATGGAGTTGTAAGATGTTTTTTGGTTTCCTTGCATGAACTGATCTTTTTAAATCCTCCCACAGCATTTTAATATCATCAAATCTGGGCTTTCACTAGGCCAATCCATAACCTTATATTTCTGCTTTTATAGGTTTCTTTAATGTTTTTGATGTGTGTTTACAAATTACTGTTGAAAGAGCCATTTCCAGTTTAATGATTAGCAGTCATTTGAAATGTACACCATTATTAAATAATTTGAAAATCTGTTTTAATCCCTTTCCAGATTTATAAGCATCCTGTAACATTGTAGAAGTGTTGTTTCTTTAGAGCGCTTTTGTGATCCTGTCATGACTTTAACACCCCTAAATACCCGTAGATATTTGAGATTTTACACAGGGTCTTCCTGCATACTCTACAAGGAACTAAACATTAGCACCTAACCCTGAATACTTTCGCTTTTGTGATCCTGTCATGACTTTAACACCCCTAAATACCCGTAGATATTTGAGATTTTACACAGGGTCTTCCTGCATACTCTACAAGGAACTAAACATTAGCACCTAACCCTGAATACTTTCGAGTGTCATGGGTTTGGGGTGGTTGTAATTGTGTAAGTTTTTTTTTTTTTTTTCAGATTTTGTTTAGCTTATAAAGATAAATATGACATTTTTTTTGAAAGTCTTATATTTGCCATTGAAATTATATTAACAAAGTCAACAGTTTCCACACTCTGTACTTGATTTTTCAGTTTTAATATTGCTAAATATTTTGGTAATCCAATACAAATGTAGTCATTGTGGTTCCCAGAATGGGTAACTCTGACATAAGTTTGGTTGTTCAAAAAAAAAAAAAAAAAACTTTGATTTATGTTACTCCAAATTTATCCAGGGAGTGCTTTTTCTCCTAGATATTTAATTTTGTAATTTTTAATTCTTCTTACTGACCAGTACACTAATGTACTGTGATTTGTGGATATACAGCATGGGAAAAAATATTGAACACCAACATTTTTCTCAGTAAATATATTTCTAATAGGACTATTGACATGAAATGTAGATAGTCCCCAGATTTTGGTAACAAAACAAAATATATATCAAGTTATGTATAATAAAGTAGAACGGCACAGGAATTAAGTATTGGAAACACCTACATTGTTTTTTATTTCTTCCACACAAACTGCCCTTAAATATGGAAGGTACCGGAGGCCATTTCTTTGAACGCTGAATTCTTTGCATAAATTTTGTATTGGGTTGACTCGGCCATTCTAGCGGCTTAATTTTTTTTTTTCTTAAACAAAAAGAGAGTTTTCTTGGCTTTGTGTTTGGGATCATTGTCTTGCTGAAATGTCAGCATCCTGATAGATGGTAGCCGTTTTCTATCAAGTATATGCTGGTACATTACTCTAATAATCCTTCCTTCAATTATAATAAGTATGCCTCTACCATATGTGGAAAAACGGCACCACACCATAATGGTGCCACCTCCAAACTTCTGTTATGGTGATTTTTGGGTGATGTGCAGTACCATTTCTCCTCCAAACATGGTATGTGCAATGACATCCAAAGAGTTGAATTTTGGTCTCATCTGACCAGACTATATTTTCCTAGTTTTTCATGGGCTTGTCCAAATGTTTTTCAGCAAACTTTAACCAAGCTTTAAGCTTTCTTGGCTTTTTGCACCTCTTATCTTAATGTGTTCAATAGTTATTCCCTGTGCCATTCCACTTCATTACACAGAACTTAAATTATAGACTTCTTTGTTTTGATTTCTTTGTCTTTGTAGAATACTTAGGCTGTTACCGACATCTGATGTATATTTCAAGTCTATAGCCCCAATACCTTTTAATTATTCAGAAAATGCTTTATAATGTCACTTTTATATTCCTAATCCGATAAAGTGGCCAGCCATCATTATACTTTTTGTGTAGCACAAAGTTTTTTCTTTATACTCCCTATCTCAAAAAGCTGATTTTCTATGAATATTATTAATATAGTAATTTATTATAATAATTTTTTAAAAAATATTTCTGGTTCTAAGTTTTTTTATTTTTTATTGTACCTTTTTTTAACTTTCAGACCTCGCTGGGTTGTTCCAGTTTTGCCTAAAGGTGAATTAGAAGTTCTTTTAGAAGCTGCTATTGATCTTAGTAAAAAAGGTATGTTCTCTTGTTTTTT
>NW_027318135.1:0-1598 GCF_032062135.1 Pyxicephalus adspersus | reverse complement strand
TTTTTTTTTTTTTTTTTTTTTAAAGTGACCCTGAGGGTGACTCGGAACTACCGCTTTTTGCATGGAAAATCCATTCCGAGTCACACTCGAGATTACCGCTAGGGGGGTTAAAAGACAAATGTGTCCATGGATGAGCAAGGCATAGTTCAGTCCAGTGATAATACTGTGTAATTCCTTGAAGTCGTTTTTGTCAGGAGTATAACTTGAAACACTAGATAACGTGGTTGGTTAAGAAATATAAATGGTAAAACTGAAACGATAAATTGTGTCTGAAGGTAGATCTGCTTATATGTCAATATAGGCACACAAAACACTGGTCCCAACACACAGACAACACATTATATTTACCAGTAATGATTATGAAAGGATAGAATGGTAATATTGTCCCAGGTGGTTGATTTGACTGCTTTTTTGGGTCTGGAAGGGTTTTTTGCTCTCTGAAGTAAACCAGTTGATACCTAGTGGGTTTGTTTGATTTGTTCTGCACCAATACTGTTATTAGTTGGCCTTATACAAACTTTTTGAAAATGGGTCACTCATGGCTGTGTAAAGTCAATTTATTTCATAGATTAAGGAAGGATAACAACCCTTGTCAGCATCTATGACCCTATGTTTTGGTGACCACTGTCAATTGTATTAGTAGTGATGAAAATCATTTATTTTTTTTTTATTTATTTTTTTTTTTTTAGAGATCCCTCACTTTGCAGACATTTTCTTTATCCTGCCTTTCTTTATTTCTTCTTTGGCTTCTGGTGCGGTCTACATTGAATGAACATTTGTTAGGTCAGAAAGTTTCCAACAGCTTGCTTTGCCTTGAGCTTTACATTTTCGCAGATTACCAATGCTATAACTTTAAAAATTGGGTATCCAGGTAGACATGCCTGTATACCTACTTATTCTCACCTATTTTATGATGATGCAGCTTCCAGAACCTCTATAATATTTGACACTTTCAGGAGTTTTGGGTGCCTGTGACCCCTCAGTGCATGTGTTTTTGGTATCATTCCTCACTGGTGATATAATGGGGCATAGGAAGGGACACGACCATCAGACTTTCCAGCAATTCTAAATGCCAGAGGGCTTTCTGCAGCTGCAATTTTGTAACGCAGTAGAGATAAGAGAAATGGATTATTGTTGTGTTCTGTTACCAGGACTTTGAGTTAAAATAGGCCTAACCTTACTGATACAAGTTGTTTGGGAAGAAAAAGCAAAATTAACCATAGCCCTTTTCTACATTTTTAATTAAATAAAAAAACAGGAAAATCTACATGGTTGGATTTACTCTTTTACACTTCATTATTTTCTATCTGTGTTCAAAATTTTTTAACAAATGGTCAAGGCTTTTGATGGTTTGGAGGAAGTGTGGGTGTCTTTGTTAGCTTTTCTTTTTTCCCCAAACTTGCATTTATAAAGTTTTAAGGAAAGAGCATGATAAAGTATGTGGATTTATTGGTGATCAAAAATATAAAACTTTTCTTTTGTGGCTTTCTATGGAATAGGAAAGGGTTTACAATTCCTGTCAGTGTGTTTATCTTGTCTCTGCCTGAGAAAGATTTTTCTTTAATTTGTGCCTTGGAAATATAATAAAAGAAGGAAAT
>NW_027318134.1:0-7182 GCF_032062135.1 Pyxicephalus adspersus | reverse complement strand
TGAAAACTAGACACCAATCAGAAAAAAACATTTGTACACCCACCTTATTACTGCAGCATGGGAGGACCCAGAGGAGACAAGCATTAGGATGTGAGTAGTACCAGTGATGTCAGACAGTCAAGAGCAACAGGTTGAGGAAAATTCATGACCAACTATGCCCGATGGTGAACTGTTTTAGGACAAAAAAGAGAAATTGTAAAAATAGTAATATTTAAAGATGATCTACAGAAAAAAAAACATTGGAAAACTTACATAACAAGTTGAAAGCACTTGTGTCCTTTTGTACTGACTACAAATCTTTTGGATCTTAAGAACCACTCATTTCACAAACTCTGGACCATGCGGTGTCGTGTGTCACTCCAAGGGGGAAGATACTTCCCCCAGAGTGACATCATGATGCCTGTGACGGAAGAATGGATGGGTTGTGTTCAAAGACACAACTCCCCCACCGCCCAAGCCTGCAATCCGTACGGGAGACATGGTTCATGGCTCTGGCCGGTGCGCCCCCCCAGCGTGGTCCTTCTCATGATCCTGCTGGGGGCACAACGAACAGAGCCACGGACTAGAAAAATGTTTCCGGTTGGCGACTGCTGGTCTATGTACTTTGTAAAATGTTGCAGATTTAATGTCACTATAGAAAAGGATAAGGATTTATCAACAGCTGATGCTCAGTGACAAGCTTCATTTACATGCCCAAGACTTTGACATACCAACTGGAACTGAAAAGCGGTCTCAATATTTTAGCTGAATATTATTAGCACATTGAGCTGTCCGGAGCAGGAGAGGCCATCCTGCGCTAGTTACAGGAACTTCCATAGGACTATTGACACTTTTATTGGGACAGCAATGGTGCTAGGGCACCAAATGGCTAAAGCAAATGAATTGTGGACAAAGCAAATGTTTTCTTTAAACTCGGCATGAAATTTGAAGTGACGCTGCTCAGAACATACAACTTTTCCTTATCTTTATAAAGCATTCCTTCTGTGATGTTTATCAGTTTTTTTCCTTAGGAGAATATGCCCGTGTATGGAAAATATCTGTCAATAAACCATTACATGTGTTTGCGATTAATGATTTTCTATTTTCCTAAGTATGTGCCAGGCTTAAAACTAAATAATTTAGGACAAAGTTTACATACAATTACAACATATTAATTTTGTAATTATTAAACAAAAACAGACAAAATTTTCATAAATTATAATATGTGAAGAAATGATCTCCGTGATTGAAAAAGGTCCTGCACACCAAAACAATGATTCACCAATTAAAGGATTGTTTTTGCTTTTGCAAATGGCACTGGCATATAACAGTGGAATATATTTTAAATTTGTGTGTTGGAGCTTAACATAGCCATACACTAGCTTTTGGTAGTTAAAAAAACACTGGCTTTATTACAAACATTCTCAATGTATATTTGAATAATATATCAAATGAACATTGATGAATAATGATAAATATTTTGTTGATCAAGGAAATCAGAGCTTGGAGTCATGAAGGAGGATAGGATGTGACAGAATATTATATGGATGACATGTGGTTCATACCTTTACATTTCTTTGTCTTTACATTTGCTTTGTACAGGGGCAACCTTTACCACAATGATTATGCACAAAGAATATTGGGCAATTCAGGGGTACACCAGGAGCAACTTATACAGCAGAAAGTGCTTTCTGAAAAACAACAGGCAATATGATAGGAGACAACTCGGGTTACCTACTGCTACTATTACTACTGGCAGCTATGTTAGAACTACAAAGACCCAAGGCAACCCAGGGAATTGATGTGAGCATAAATTGCTATGCTCAATAAATAATGGGCAATTCAGGGATTTAACCAACATGTGGGTGTGGTTTTAGACATAAAAATTTTATTAAAAATTGATTTTTTTATCTTCTACATGCTTCTAAAAGCACTATATCCACCTCCTGGATCTCTAATTCCATCAACATAACTGCCCATAGTAGATGCTGAGCACAAAAAAATCATGGGTGAAGATGTTGGTGCTGACAAGGGATCTCTAAAACTTCTATCACCAAAGGAGAGGTAAGTATAGGTGATTATAGTTCAGCTTTGATAAGCCTGCAGTTAAATTAAATTTAAATTTTAAAGTTTTAAATGAATATGAATATTTATTTTGCAGATTAAAAGATACATTTACATTGTGAAACGGTGTCACATGGCTTGGCTGGGAAGGTCCTAGATCAGTGGTCCCCAACCTTTGGCAGGTCGCGGACCACTAAATGCACGGACTCCGGTGTGGGCATAGGCAGGAAGCCGTGTGTCACTTAAAGGGGAAGAAACTTGTGCCCACCTACCTGAGCCTGCAATGTCTCCGGAAGACAAGGTGTGCGGCCGAACCTGAAGGGAAAAGAGCTCAGGAGAAAAGCAGCTTGAAGTAAGCAATCAGCTTTTGTTTATGCAAAAGTACCTTTCTTTTTGTATACTGTGTAGTAGCCAGAGAAGACACTGCTAAAGAGATAGCTAGTGGCCCAGCCGGGCTTTTTCTTTTTTTTGTGTTGTACTGAAGTTTGTTAACATTGTCCTGCCTCCTTTTAAACTGCTGCCAGCCCATTGCTTTGAGCAATCCCCCCAGCAAGCTCACAATATATTTCACGTTTGTTTAGTATAAGTGTTATATACCTCCAGGATTCTCTGCCTTAAACGGTTATCTGTCAGTATGTAACTATTAATTTGATAAAGGGCATCAATGCCTGATATTGTAGCAATATTTGCCTAGACAAAGCACATTTTTAAATCTACTCTTTTTGTTTATACTATGAATACCCATTTAAATGACATATTATGATTTGGGATGCATTTTTGCTTGCAAATGCCATAAAATGTATATTTTTTCTCTCACTAAAAATGCTGCTTTCTTCTTTGCTGTATTTCAGCATTTCTGAATAACAAGCACATTCCTCAGCACAAGTGTCTTCACGCAGATATGTATTGCAGAAGAGAGAGGGCAATAGGTCTACAGTTGCAGCAGGTCTACATCTGGCACCTTTTGGACTGCAAAGCCATATTTAGACACTCTGCCAAACTGCTGTTACAGGACACTGAAAATAGAGGCTGCTGATGTTAAATCTATTTTTCTATTTTCCTGCATATTTATCTCCATTTTTTTTCAGTCAGGATTTTAAAAATACTAAACATGTTAAAACTGTCAAAACTAAATCTTGGAAAAAAAATATATATATATATATATATATTTTGTTTACAAATTAGGTTCCCTAATTTTTTAACATGGGTTCATTTAGATGTATATTTACATGTAGTAAACAATTTTACTAAAGAACATGAAATGTTAAAAATGTTTAAAATTTTTGGCACAAGCAGATTCTCTGGCAGGTTTACTCTATCGGAATGGCATTATTTATAAATCCCATCTGAAACTGAAATACTTTTTATCATTTCAAAATTTATAATGTTTAATTACCCTACTGATGAAGTAGTGTAAGTGCCTTGTTTCCATGTGGAATTTTTGATATACTGTATGTTACAAGTGTTTTTCCAGATCAAAATGCCATTAAATAAAGAATCTTAGTTTATATTTAGATCACACCAGTAGATGGTGATGTGTGCTTATGAAAAGTGTGTAACAAACTATTGCCGCAAGAGACATGAGCCGTGAGTTTGCTTTTATAACACAAATACATGAACATAATTATATAAATAAATAAATAGGATTGCATAAGATCCACCCGTCATTTAAACAAGCCCCTTTTTTCAGACGTGCAGCCCGTGTGGTCAGAAAAAATAGTTTGTGAACATGTGCCTCCCCTTTACTAGGGATGAGCGAGCAAGATTTTTAAACTCGATCTCGTGGCCAATTCGTCAGTTCTCACTTACCGGAATTGTACTGACGATGAATTGAACGGCCGGTGTAAATTCGTGGATCGAGATCGAATTTTTCTTAAAAGAAAAAAAAAATTCCTAAAAAAAAGTCCCGTAGGCTGTGCCATGGCTGCATTAATTGATCAGCTCAGTGTGGGGTCCCTGGCACTAGAGGTTAAATGGCGACAAGACTCACAATTCAAAACCTCTAGTGCTCTCTGATTGGCTGAGGAAAGGAAAATCCTTTCCTCAGCTAATCAGAGAGCACTAGAGGTTTTGAATGGGGAGACTTGTCCCCATTTAACCTCTAGTGCTGGGGATCGCACACTGACCAGAGGATTCCCAGGAAATCCTGGAAATCCTCCTGTAATGATTTCCTGGAATTTCTGATGGGTCGGCGAAATCGGTTTGCCAAAATTTTGCAGGCGCATCAGAGGGTTGAGGAAATTTCGCGAGAATGCCAGAGGCCAGAGTAAAGCAAATGTGAATAATGACACCAATAAATAAAAGATAGCATTAAAATAAAAACAATAAACCTAAACTTATTTTTTGCATTTGTTCAATAGGACATCCACAAGTGCATCTGACTCACCTCTCAGAAGTTTTGCATTTAAGACTTTAACGCAAATAGATCTGATCAGCACTGTTTTCCAATTTCTGCATTGAATCCAATGAAAATTACTATCAAAATACTTCGGGCAAAATAAAAAAATAAATAGGATACGTTTAAAAGAAAGAAAAAAAACATATTACCATTTGGTGTTTTCGTTATTTTTTCCATTTTTTAATGTTTATTATTTCTTTACTTATCATCACATTCTGTTATGGAGATCTTTAAATCCATATATTTTTTTATATAAGGCAATACTAGTAAAATGTCAGTTATCTACGCATTCTATGAGCTGTACACAAATAACACTGGCCGTTCTTTATATCAGGTTAGCACTGTCTTCCCTATTTAAGGTTCAAGGATCTAGGAGTCATTTTGTTTCTTTTGATCGCTATACATTTAATCATGTGTGATTTTTTTTTTAATAAGCTGAGGGTAATGGTTATCATGCCAGTTTCAGGCCTGCTATAGTTTGGCATTCAGACTAAAACTGATAAGATTATATCTATATGTTAACGGCTGACATTCCTATAGAGATAAAATAGGAAAATAACTCTCATTTTCTTGCTTTACTTCCAAGAAATCATATAGTTCATGTAGGCAGGTCAAAAAGACAACTTGGAAAAAAGTGGTAGAGCTGTGCAAAATAATATGAAAAAAAAAAATCAATACAAAGAACTTTGTACATTGGCACTAGCCAAAAGGTTATTCTTTTAAACAATTTCCCATGACCATGAATAGCTACATAAAAAGACTTCAAAATCATAGGCAATTTTCTTACCAAGGACTGTGAAATTATTTTATTTTATAAGTTTTCTAAGTCTCAAAACTTTTCAGCAGCAGACTGGAGGGTCGGATACATTTTGTTTTTGTTTTGTTTTTGTGTTGTTTTTTTTTTATATGAATTTACAAAGACATCACTTTTTGGTTCTTGAGAATGTACTCAGTTAGTTTTAAAAGTTGACCTGACTTCCTTGCAATAGTAAAGTTTGTCAATGTACAGCCCACTTGAATTCAAAGGTCAGGGTATGTGAATCCACAGCAAATTTGGAAAAAATATGTTAGTAGCCATAACCCATTGTGGCAGCATATTGCTGTCTACGGTTGTGCTGGCATGCCAGACTGATGATGACTGGATCACTGGATCATCTTCCTCACTAGCCAGAGAGTCACTTGAGTTTCCATAGATGGAAAAAGAGATCATTTGGGATGCACGAGCTTGGATTACTTGTTGAGTACACAGGGGAGCCTATTTAAAGCAGTAGATTCAACAACAGTCAAAGCATTACCTGGTAGAGAATCAATTGCTGCCATTTAAACACATGGAAATAAAAGATTCTACAAAGGGGAATGTTTTGGTGAATGTCAGATTCACTGCTTTATAAAAAGATCCTTCATATCAAAGTAAGTTATATACCTTCTTGCTGGTGAAGCACTGGTAAAACACAGTTTAGAGTAACAAGACAAATATAGGATTAATTTGATTATAGTCATATGAATGAATCAATTATATATATTCATGGTAAGATGGAACTAGATGATCTGCAACAGTAGACCAGAACTTCCTTAACATTAGGGAAAACAGCTGCAGCAGAAACATTTGGAGTTTTGTCTGATTACCCAGTGGAACACCTGTCCTGATGATTTATATCCAAATGCTGTATAACACTCATAAAATACTGTATGGTGTTCCTGTGTATTCTGGAAGATTAATAGAAGAGTAATTATTAAACAGTTGTAAAATTCTACTGTAGTTGATTTTACCAACATTCTCAGAGGAAATAACAGAATTGTATAAACTCTTGAGCACCGTACAGCCAAAAATATTTGACAGTTCAAGATTATTGCGACAAAACAAAAGAGCGTTAGGAGGCACTTAAATGTTTGACAATCCCGCGCGGTGTGCTACAATTTGGCAACAGTCCAATTTTTGCTTTCAAAAGTTTTCCGAAAAGCCTCTTAATTTCCTGCTTAACCATAATATATTACTCATGTTTTCAACTTCGGAATTCAGGCCACCAAGAACAAGATTTTTAGTACCGTTTAGTGTTTTGCAATACTTTCATTGTTCGATCCCTAATTGATTTGATGGTGTTGCTGCTAAAAAATCATTTTTATGTGATATGGTGCCATTGTCATGGACATGCTAACTTCTGCCCTCTGGGGAATAGACTGTGGTATGTTTTCTGTTTTTTTTTTTTTGCTTTACTTGTTCCCAATATACACTTTACCCTAGAAACAATGGGGTGAACGTGGGAGGCATGAAAGGGTGACATTTTTCTATAGCTTATAATGCCTTGATTGATGGCATAGATATAAAGGTGGGTAATGTGTTTGTTGCACATCCCTCCAATGTGTTTATATGCTGGATATTACCCTTTTCAACTAGTTCTCATGAGTGGTCACCACTGCTCACCCACTTATCACACCTAGGCTATGCTTAGGGTAATATTCATTTTGCTGCTACATTATGATTTGGTGTGTTTGTCATAAATTATGTGTTATGTCTGTCTTTTTTTTTCTTATTCTTTTTCCCTTTTCACTGCTCACATGGTAGTTCCCTTTTTCTGATATCTTTCCCCTTACCTAGAAACTGGGCCCCTACTTAAATAAACTAAACTAAAATTTTGGACATATTTTGGTGAGTTATGCGGTAATTCGGTGAATTAGAGCCTACAATCCAAAATAAATTTCCATGCAAAAAATGTAACACTTTTTGCATGGAAGTTTGGAAA
>NW_027318133.1:0-7183 GCF_032062135.1 Pyxicephalus adspersus | reverse complement strand
AACAGTTTAATAATGTTTACAAGGAAATCCATGTTAAGCTACATCTAGGCGATCAACTAGGCGTTCAAGAATTAGAGGGCGGTGCTGCACTTTTTTTTTTTTTTTTTTTTTTTTTTTTAGGGTGTTGCACCCTAAAAACAAACTAAATTTGTATCTTACATAAAAGGGTTGTCTACCCTTTTATATTAAGTGAAAATGTTGAGTTAAGTTATGCTTTAAACAAACATTTTATCTCAGAGAAGCTTAGGAATAAACAAACCCTTTAGGGTTATTAAAAAAACAAATGTATTACCTTTGTAGTAATGTCTTTTTCAGAATTTGCAGAAAGCAGTATGGCAGCCCTCATGAAACAGAGACAGTGCATTCTTGAGCTCTGTCCAGCAAAGTAGGCTGACACTGTGCACTAGTAAAACAATATTATTTGAGTACATTGAGCAGGACAGATCAGATGAAGTGAAGGAATGTTTAATTCAGGTTTCTGCTTTAAGTTTCAGGACTTTGCCTAGACCCAGATAATGATAACACTGGTCAACAAACATTTTCTTGCCAAATAGATTTAAATTATTTTAGGTTATGTTTGATGCACAGATTCCAAATATGGTATTGGTTTTGCTAGATTGGCTCTAGTTTTTGAAATAATGACCTCAATAATAACCTCATAGAAAACTAAGGAAACATGAAAATTAACCAAAATAAACTAGATATGCCTACGTAAACAAATTCATTTTTGAAATACCTAATGTCAATATATTATATATTCAGTTTATTTACAGAACTAATCACAAAGAAGTCATTGAAAACCTCCATTTTGTATGATTTCCTTTTATGCTGAATAAAGCAAAATGCGGACAATCACGTTGAAGGCTCCGGCAGTTGTCTGCCATCATGTGTCTATCCCATCTGCCATGATACCTTTCTTCCATCACCTTTATATCTTGATGGAACCTGTCCTCTTGTTCCTCACTGAAATCGCCAGGGTTTTCTGTAAATTTTTGCATATGGCTATGGAGATAGTGTACCTTTATGCTCATAGTAGCACCCACATTTTTAAAGTTTAGGAGCAAGTTTTGTACCAGTTCTTCATATTTTTGTGATTCATGGTCACCCAAGAAGTTCTTGACAACCATGACATAGCTGTGCCAGGCAGGAGCTTCAGTTTCAGTCATGTAACTTGTGAAATTTGAATTATTTATCAGTTTCTAAATCTGGGGTCCATCAAAGATTCCTGATTTTATTTTTAAGTACTAAATCCAGGGAAGAATCTACAAATGTATTTGAAGCAATCACTGTCCTTGTTCAGAGCTCTAACAAATTACTTCATTAATCCCAACTTTATGTGTAGTGGAGGGAGAATGATTTTTTTATGTCAACCATTGGCTTGTTAATGATGTTCGCTGCACCTTTTTTCTTTTTTTCCCATGGAGGCCATGTAACGTTTACCCACTTTGCTGTCCAAGTAGGAAGTTCACCATTTTTTAATCAACACATATGGACCATTGAAATTCATGATAGCAAAGCTTTTGTGGAACCAATAATTATATTTTCATATTCTTCTTTATGTCTGCAGTAAAACAGATTTCAAACTTCGAGTGGAACTGTCTATGAAAAGCCGCCAGTCTTCTGCTCGGTATTTTGGTACTCCCATATGAGCTAGTAGTCCAGGGATGCTACAACAGTACACAAAGTCTCAGTCTTCACTGAAATATGGTTGGAGTGTTACCTCTCTTGTCCTCCAAACCGTTATTTTAACTTCCGGTCTCAGACAGTTCTTTTCTTTTAGCCGGGATGATAAAAGTTCAGATGCTTGTTTTGACAGACTTAGGTCACATATTAAATCATTGGGCTCTTCTTGGGAGAACTGCTGGTTTGATGAAACACTTCCTTCATATTCATTTCCACTGCTAGCTCCTGCATTACACTCCAAACCCTGTATATCCTCAATGTCAGATACAGGAATATCAGGGAGTGTACTGAACACTGGTATGGGAACATCAGCACCATGTGGCACAAGTTGTCCTGCTAATTCCAAATCAGGGTACTCCCACTTGTTTTTTTGTAACGATTGAAAACTTTTACATTCACAGCACAAAAATAACAATCATTATGATGATTTTTGGGCTCTCCCCATACCATAGGTACACCAAATTTCAAACTTTTCAGTTTTCCATTTTGTCCACTGTCGTAGACACTGTACACAAGTTTTGTATACCATATGGGGAGCCCATATGGTACGTATCTTGGTCCCCCACTTTAATACTAAAATATGCAAGATATGCTTGTTTCACAAATTCTGTAATGTTTCTTCTCTGTTTTTGCTGGGACTATTCACCACAAATGTAGCAAAATACAGTGGGGTCATTAAAACAACTTCTTCTTGAAGAACTAATTGCTGTAAAAAAAGAAAATGTATGAATAAAAAGAAGGCAAATTAAAATAATGCTACATTTAATATATAAAATGCAACACATCAGTGTAAAAAAAGATTAATAATAATATGCAATATGTGTTAACATTTGTTGTTGGTAAAATCGTCTATTCCGATTCCTGTATCACAAGAACTAGAGCCAATTCAATGAAACCAATGTTTGGGTTCAGCAGACCTGAAATACACTAAATATATTGAAAAATCCTTGGCAAGTGAAAACATTTTTTTTTTGGTTGAGCTGCGTAATGAGTCCACTGGAAACAGGAGGAAGTCACAGGGTTAGATGCTGCAGCGGGGGACCAATACATATCTGCCAACCATAACCTGCACAGGCCAGCATATTGTTCCAGAATATGGATGCTAACCCACAATAATGCATGAATTAAATAAGGGTAAGTGTCCAGAAAAACAATTATTCTTTACAAATGCTGCAAATGCACTATTCCAATTATTTTGTGTTCTAATAGCAAGCAGAGGTAAAAGTATGTTTGACCTGCTTTGCATGTAGTTTATATGAACCACAAAAAGAAAATGCAGTGCATTGAAAGGCATGTCAAACCCAGCCTTTGAACTTAAATGTTCACTTCTCAATAAAAATCAGTTGGATTTTCATGACTTGCAGGAAAACAACGGATAAAGGTAATGTCAGTGGATGACCACTGTGGGAGGTAATAAATACCTGCATTTGGTACACATATATTTGACATGTATGCACTCAACATGAATAATTTATATGATGCTATGTTCTCTGTTAGATCCCTCAACATAAAATATTAGATACACAGAAAAGCCACATTCACAATACGACTCTATACATAGATGTAAAACAGGGACATGAAAGTAAATAATATAAACAGTTCTTTTTTTGTAAACCACTATTACTACATTATTTTAAAAGCAGACCTCCAGGCACCTTTCATTTAATGAAAGTATGTTCCTCAATAGCCACAAACTATTTAAATCAAATTTGTATGTAACCGTACAAACACAAATATCACTAGTGGTGACATCACTTTATTGCACATTACCTGTGCAGAAAGCAAAACTGTGGGAGGAACCCAGTAAGCAATCCCACTACGGGCTGCCCACAGAAAAATACAAGGGGGTGAATACAAGACCAGTCACCCCGGACAAAGAGAGATAAGTAGGGACTGGTCTTCTTTACAATGATTTAAGCTGGATAACAGCAAAGATGTGGAAAATGTTACACAAAAGTCATCAAAATACAAATAAGAACACAAATTGTATTTGGGTAAAATTTGCCTTTCCTATGATTCAGCCGTGAGTACTGTTAGTTTTTAGAGGAGTACAAATAGCAGTGCTATGCAAGTATAAATATAGCTAGAAATTGGTGTATGGAAATAATGTATAGTAGAACTCCTTGGTGCTGACACACATTCCACTATTATGAGTTTAATTATTTCCCTTTGTTTGATGATAAAACCGAGTGTAGTATAGTTTAATTACAAAAGAGTTCTGAACAAGGAAAGCTTTACATTTAAAACAGAAGAGTTACTCAACTTAAGTTGAGGTAGACCATAGGCTGCTTATTCAAATGTTCCTGTACTGTTCTAATAACAAATTCTATCAGAACCATACCTGAAGCCTATATTTTGAGTATCCTAAGTGAACATACAGGGATTGAGTTTGATGTATGTGGGATTGTGGTTTCAAAGTGACTTTGTGCACTCTCTTTTGACTTTTTATAAAACTGTTACACAGTGTGGTGCTGCTGAAAAAATTATGCTATTAAACTATTTTACCACTAGCCAGTCTGTACAAAGTGGAAAGATTACATTTTTTTACAGTTTTTAGATATGTTGTGGCCACTCTATGTGGATGCTGCTTCTGTATTTAGGCCAAGCTAATTGTTGAAGTTAAACATTGAAATACACTTTCAAATTATGATACAAGTCAATATATAAGCACACTATCATTGACATTGGCTGTGCAAATCAGTTCCATAATACTTTTCTATGTCATCTTCAACGTTGCAATAAAAAGACTTTCTACCCTCTGCACTGTATTTGCATTGGTAAATGTCAATCCTGTAGTAGTGCCCAAGTGCCCACTATGACATCAGTTTGCCTATAGACCCTAAAACAAACTAGAATCTAATATCAAGATTTTACACCCCACACCCACCCCATGATACTTAAATGAAATTCAATGCTTACCTCATTTTCTCCAAAATTCAAGTAGGATTCGATGAACCCTCTGTACCTCAGCGAATCAAGCCTGGGCCACTTAGCTTATCTCTGTGTAGCAGTTAAAGACATAAATTATAAACTTCAGCCTTACACTCAGTCTTGCCTAGTTGTAATGAGTAAAGGTCCTGAAAATGCTCTGATTTCAATGCACATAGATTCTCACACTGTGTATTAGAAGCTGCAGCAAGCCAGAGAGAGCATGCTTTATTCCCAGGCTTATTGACATCCTGCATCATCAAGGCCTTTTCTCCCCATACCTGACCCACCCTCTCTACTCATTGGCCCTGATTCATCAATGAAATCTGCGCTTCCAGCGAGCCGGTTTCCCGTGGTCCGGAGTCGAGTGCGCTCGTACACTCGCCCTCTCACTGCCAGCCGGACTCCTGCCTTGATAATAATGAGCAATAGGGGTCGCGAATCTGCCAATTAAGGCGATTAGATTTCAGCTGCGCGATTAAGGAGGATCTGTTAAGCTGTCAAGAAAGAATGATTTTTTAGGGGAACAGTGACTTTTAATGCAAGCTCGCCAGTGTAAAGCTGCAGGAGATGCGCGGCTCCAGCCGCGAGCTCAATTAGTTGCTGAATTGCGTGACGGCTTACGATTTCGGATCGCGAGCTTCCGATTTTGCTTGATGAATCAGGGCCATTGTATTTTAGTATTTCTTCGTCATGGAGGCTTAACATAACATGTGGGCATAGCTTTCAAGCAATCTGCCGACCTTTACTACCAGCCATCATCAATGCCATTTGATTTTGTGGGATTGTCCCTTGTTTTTAACAAAGTCCTGGTATCCCCTGGATGGTGCAGAATCTGTGGGTGAGGTGATATCCTGTTACAAATTCTGTTTATTTGAGATGGAGAGGAGTAGGAGAGATGGCAGCCCTTATGGACAGAGCAAGGTATGTGTTTTCCACCAACCACAAATGTTTATCCTTCTCCCACTGGGCATCATTGTTCTCCCGCAACATCCCCCACCTTCTCACTAGACACTACTGTACCCAATACCCCCATACTCTCCACTATTTTTCCCCCCTACATTGGGGACTCTTCTCCCAGCCTTCTCACATCCTTACTGCATACCATCCAACATCAGGGTATTCTCCCCCACTTACATTACCATGCATATTTTGCTCCTAACAATATTTGGACATTTTTTTCATGGACTGACTATAGATGCTGGATATAGTTCCATCCACTATACCAGGCATTTTTTCCTTTTCCCCGACTTCCTGATGATATATCATTCTGGTATGTCAAATGCTACATAAACCTTTGCCCTGCAATCTATACCTTATGTAGTATATTACATGGTCCTGACAATAGTATTTATTTTCTCAGTTGCTCAGCGCCGTGCAGATTGCATCTAATGAAATTCTTCTTTGGGTAGGTTTGGACAGTTAGCTCTCTGTATATTTTTTAAACTTCAAAGTTGTGAGGTATGCACAGTATAATCTGCCTACATTGCAGACAATTTTTAGAGGTTTTATTTATTGATTTAATTAGCACTTTGATAAGGTGGGAGGGGACCTGGGGGGGGGGACTACTTAATATCATGATGTAGCATTTCTGTATGTAAGTAGCCCCAATGGCAAAAAATAAATAATTTAAATGGGAGGTGACCACTATCCTAAAATGTGGACTTCTCCTTGTTTTCTAGATTTTGTAATAAGATAACATATAAAGATTTTATATTTTAAGAATGATTTTTTTCCTCAAACATGCATTTTCACTGTAGTGATAATCTAAGTAAAACATGTTGCATATTTTGCACCTGAAATGAAGCTTAAATGTTCTGAACATATATCAGCATGAAGCATCGACTTAGTTGGAATCACTTAGATCTGAAATAAATGCACAGATTGTTTTCACAGCATGCCTCTCTTCCCCACACCACAACATGCTTGCTTATATCTGCTTTTAGGAAAGGATTTCAGCCCCCTGCCTTGGTCTGCTTTGGCCAATGACAAGATCAATACCAAGAGTTAGAAGAAAGAGCGAGGCAGGAGAAGATTATTAAGATGAGCAATGACAGAATTAACGTACACAATCTGTACTCTCTCTCACCTTGAATTTATTGAAGCTATTGAAAAAAAAAATCCAAAACACACTAGAAATGTGAGAAATGCATAATGGTAAATTAGGTAATTTTAATTTTTATATTACATTATTTTACAAATATACTACATTCAAATGATTGTTAAGATTATATGCAGGTTATCTTCCAAATATATAAAATGTATGTTATATGAACCTGTTTTGTAATATCTTGTAATATCACTTCCCAGTACTACTGACTTTTGAAAGTTCTCCTACCAAAATCACACACAAGTGGGCAGTGCATGGACCACTGCAATGAGCTTAATTCTGAGTAAGTTCACTACTGGTTGTTAGGACTTCTGTGCGAAGCAGCAGCTCCTGGGTCTTTTTTTATGTAATGCTTACATACTGACAGTGTGACATTCCCTACCTTTTGTGTTCCCTGGGTACTGCTTTCCTACTGTAACTCTTGCTGCTGGCCCTTCTGCCCTCCCAAGCTCCTGCTGTAAG
>NW_027318132.1:0-7193 GCF_032062135.1 Pyxicephalus adspersus | reverse complement strand
ATTTTGAAGAGCTTGGTCATCTGTCATTCATTACTGTCTAAACAAATTAGAAGTCGCAAAGCTGTGTTGCAAAGATATATTTTATATTTGGTATAATAATCCCTCCACTATAGGCAAAATAGTGCATACAAGCATTATGTGATAAGCCTAATTTAAAGCAGAACTAAACCCAAAACAAAAAAACACACTTACCTTTGCCCACAGATCAGTCTATCAGTCAGGAGGTTTCTTCCTTTGGGATTCACGCTGTCCCGGTATCTTCAAGTCTTCAACTTGACGCCGGGCGCCGACACCTTCTTCCTTCTTTTTCTGGGTTCTTCTTCCTGCATCACTTGATCTCGCACTGCAAAGTGATGTAGATTGGAAAAAAAAAAGATGCGCATGCGTGAGTTCGGAATTTGTTTCATATTGATGAAAGGGAGCCTTCTGCACATACTCAAGAGCCTCCAGGACGTGATTTAGGTATCCAGGGAGGCCCGACACTCTCATTCTGGGACTTAAAGGGGCGGTGCTGCACCTGTTCTTTGAAAAATAAGGTTTTGCACAAAAAAAAAATTACAAAATTATTTTAAATAAAAGGGCTATCCACCCTTTTATGTACAGTAAAACTTAGTTTAGGTCCGCTTTAACTGTTCCAACTCCTGCAAATTCATCTGTAAAGTTTGATCCCATTGCTTGAAAGGTGAACTCATTAAGCCTTATCTAATAAAGCTCTCCAAGGTTGGAGAGGATACACTTTTGTCACTGAACCTGGGTGATCAAAAACAACCTGAAATAGATCTGGTCCAGGATTGAAAAAAAAAGAAAGAAAGAAATTCCAAGGTTTGCTGGATCACCCAGCTTCACTGATGAAAGTGCATCCTCTCCAGCCTTGGAGAGCTTTAATAAATCAGGCCCACTGTTTGTAAGCTCCAGGATTGTACTTTAGAGATGAATCTGTGGGTGTTGGGTCAGGTAAGCTATGACTAATACAATATTCTATGTATCCTATGTATGTGGGTAGCAGATGAAGGGGGATCAACAGATTTATTAGATAGGGAGGCTAGGTGGTGGGTAGTGGGGGCTAGGGTGGGAGCATGCAAGGGGGCATGCTCCCTTGGAAAAGTTTTTATGTCCATCTCTCCTACAGCCTATATGTCCCATGTTTCCTATGCTTATAAAGATGACTTTCATTGGTCATCTTTAAGCCCACAGCCACCCTAATTAAAAATGTGACTTTTCTAAAATAAAAAAATTAAATGTCACCAAAGTCATCCAAACAGTCAGTAAGATACCATCACAGCCCTTCCAAATCTTGTCATTCCTCAGAATTCAGTAAATATCTACTTATACAGTATGTGTCCCAGACACCTCAAAAGTGTAAATACCACTTTGTGTGATCTGGAGATATTCAAGTCCCATAATATTACAATAAAAATATTCAATAAAAATGTGAACCTATGAACAGGATATGAACACTAACATACAAGAGCAGCTGCAGAAACTAAAAATAAATGTATTCTCAAAGCTTACAACATAAGCATTGAAATAGCAGCTCATCCTAGGAACTTGCCAACTTGACAGACATCTAAAATAAACAGAAATCCTGTAAGCTGTTTCGGAACCAACTGCAATGTGATTATACAAGTCTCTGTTGTGATCTTTGAGTATGTCTTACTCCACAATATCTGCAGCTAAATAGTATATTGTTCCAATACTTTTGCATCCATCATCTGGCCACAGGTTTGCACTAAATTAGAACCTAATTCCACTATGTTGTTTAATGTGCAAAATAATGTGAAATTTCTAAAATACAATCCATTAGCTAAATCACACAATGCTTGTTAGTCAAACTGGCACCAAGATCAGCTGTGTAAAAATACCACATGTTGAAACATTTTTCTTATTGATAAGCTATCTGAGTTCAAAAGAGGAAAGTGAAAGAATAAAGAGTGGAACTTCAGCAGGCAACTCCCCAATCTCTATAAATAGAAAAGTTATTAGCCGACTTAAGCATCTAGACATCAACTTTAAACTGGGACTAAAGTTCTACTTTAAAAATGTGTGATCAGGCAGGTCTTTATTGCTAAAAGGGACAGGCAATGTCTCTTTTGCAATAAAACATACTTACCTGCCTGATTGCTTACTTTTCTTGAAATGAAAGCTAAGCTAAGAACAGGCCACTGCTCAATAGACAGGCCACTGCTCAATAGTGAGTGATGGCAGGAATTGTCAGCTGCATCGCTCGCTGCAATAGGTAGTGGCTGGTGAGCCAGATGCAATTCATTTTCAGAACTCTTTGGGGGCCAAACAAAAGGACCCAGGCAGATTTGGCCCTTGGTCCAAAGTTTGACACCACTGCAATAGGATGTAAGGATAGCTGGCACATCCCGAAACATCGTCTGTCCCTTCTGCAATAAAGGACCTACCTGGTCTCAATTTTGAATTTCTAGCCTTTAGTTCCATTCTAAGTAAAATGTTATATTTGGGTGGACCGATCCTGTACAGTTCATTGTTTAAGAATTTTGTGTTGTGGTTTTGTATGCATTACTACAATGTTTGGTAATGCACTTTACAGAGGTATGTTGCTATTCATTTTGAATGACAATCCAATTTATTAGAGCAATTCACCTTTATTGAAGCACTCTGTAACACACAGGGCTACAATGTTTTAGTAAAAAAAGGTGTTTTTTTTAACATATTGGATAGTGTGGCCAGCTCATTCATTTTTGTGGGCTGCCTTATTGTAATGCATGGTGACAAGCAACATAACGCGCAAAAATGTACAAATTGAGAGGATTGGTCTAGTACATTTTATATAGGGGTTGGACTATGTCGTCACCCTTCAAGTCCAAGTTGAGTCCCAAGTCTTTGACACCAAGTCCAAATCAAGTCTCAACCCACCAACAATTCTTCCAAGTCGAGTCCCAAGTCAAGTCACTTCATTTATCAAGTCGTTTGCAAGACATACTTAGTCTGTTATAATGCCTCCCTCCACGCATTCCCTGCATTCTAAATCCACTAAGTTCAGCTTTCTATATTAGCAAAAAGACAATCTGTTGAAGGATATACAGTGCAGGAAACTATAACATGTCTACTTGCAGCAGATTTTCGCATCCTCCGCTGTGCATCTGCGGTCATAGTGATTAAGCACTACCTGGTTGTGTTAAGGCTTACCTCTTTCTGCCTTCCACACACACCTATTGATTAGTAAAATAGCCAACAGGAATACATAGGGGTATAAGGAGTCAGGCAAGTTCCAACACTACAAACAATTAAAAATTAAAACTGACCCATGCTCATGACATTTTAGTATTCAATACATAGCTTATACATAAGCACATAGTATGTCATATTACTGCTTCATTAGTTGGTTTTGAGAGTTGTAAATGTATCCAGCATTTAGTATGTACAGCTGTATGCATGGGTAGAACCTACAGTATTATATTGAATTCAAAAGTAGGGGTCATTTAAGTATGATTTCATTCTGAGTAAAATATACTTGCTTTTTTCAATGCTATATTTATGTGTGAATATCAGAGATAGGAGAGTGTTATTGTCATGTACAAATATATCAGATTAGGGCTTTAAAGAGAAGCTATTTTTTTTACTTTACTAAATTGCTGCTTTATGTTTATTTTCACATTCAGCGTAGTACACTTTAGGCCTGTTTTTTGAAAGCTCTCCAAGTCTACAGAATACACTTCATCTATATATATATATATATATATATATATATATATATATATATATAAATGTAATGCATATTATGCAATATGTCCCGTAAATGTTACATGGATAACTGAACCAACATCAAAAGAAAGATTTACTTAATTTGCAGCTTTTGAGGAATATTTGTCTCTATTAGAGCAGAGAGGAGAAAAATAATATACATGATCTCATAGTTTGCAGCAAACCCAAGAAGCGTCAGGTCATTAAGTCTGTAGTAAACTAATAATTTTATAGTATGTGCAGTGTAAATCTACCAGTACATGACACAGGAGAATCATTTTTAATGGAGTGCGCTAATCCCAATCATGAAGTGGTTTTTCAGCCAGTCTAATTTTATGTTACAATTCCATAAAAATTCTACTTATGTGGAGGACATCACTTAAATTGTCTAAAATTATAATGTAAGCTCTACTTCTAAAATTTGTCTCTGGCTTGCTTTTAAGGAATCTTTGTTTGAGGTGTTTTAATTTAGGTCTTCTAGAAATATCTCCATAATACTCTGAGCAGATTCTGAATTTTTAATAGCTGTTGCGTATACTTTTATAAATACCATATATACTCAGACCACCGCAGAATGCATGACTTCCAATATTTAGGCACTCGTAATGGATTTGTGTCTAGTTTCTTAAATAGTAAAGCCTTTCAGTTTTTCTACCACTTTTGAAAAAAAGAAAACAAATGTTATATAAAAGGTCATTTTACAAGGCATCAATAAACAATAAAAAATGAATTTTTCTGAAAGTAAAAATCTAATTAGTTAAAGCATGATTTTACCAAATGTTATCTATAATAGAGCAGCAAGTTTAAAACAAAAATATGTGTTATATTAAAGTGTTCGTTTTAAAACTAAATATATTCATATTATACATCTAAAGTTTACTTAAGCTTTTCCAGAAATTTAACTCTCAGGCCCTGTCCTAATTAAAGTGCTAAATCTGTAGAATATCATTGTGGTTTGATATCTTTCTCCTGTTACATATTAAGTCAAGAATAATGTAGATTTCATTTAAAGTATGATTAACTTAAAGGAACTTAGAGTTACATTATTTTTTAACCCTGATTATTGTGTATTTTGTACATATAAGATAACATTGTAGCCTTAAATTATGTGCATTTATTTATATATATTTAAGGATGGCATTTCAAGCTGTGACAAATTCTATTTTGTTAGACATAGTAGATAACGGACTAACGGAGGTGAACATACACCAGTATTATCAGAATATTCATTTTTTATGCTTTTATCTGTCTTCTTAGATCTAGTTTAAACCCCTTTTACAGCCAGGGAATGAGAGTTAAACTGAGAAAGCTTTGCCTACAAAGCCTACAAAGTAGGTATTAGCAAACTAAATAGTTATTACTGATCTCTATTTTGTACATTGTATAGTGTTCATGTGTACATTTGTACACAAATGCATGGCTTTCATCTCTGCAAAAACTGATCTCCCAGTCAAATCTCTTCCTGTCTACCCTTTTGGATGTTCTTCCTCATTTTCCTCAGCTACATGTGCTCCAACAATTTATTTTACATTCCTTTTATTAGTATATAGGAAAAATAAAACACGGTTGGATAGCAAGTTGTATACAATAAATACACTTCTTTAAAACAATCCATGTGAAAAAGCCATTAGGAAGAATCACTGCATTTCAAATAATGATGTAACATTGTTATTTACTAGAGTAGGGACAGTACATTGTTGTTAGTAAATAAGGTAGAACTCTGTTACCTTTAAAAAATGGAAAAAAAAAAATACTTTTTATTGCCAATGATTCAACAATTTCACGTTCCAAGTTCAAAGAACATTTGCTTTGCAAAATGCAATATTCATGTTAGTTTTTTTTTTTTTTTAGTCAATCAAGCCCTTTAAATACCAAAACTTTGATACAGAAATGTAAAGCATACTTTCTATTTTTCTTTTTAAATAAGGTGGGAAGGTGTTCAAACTTACATTAGGTTTTTATTTCTGCCTTTGACCAACTTAGGGGATATTATCTTCTTCTTCCAGTGACACGCATACTAGAATTTTGGGTAGGGGTTGTCAATGGAACAGGAAGACTCAACATGCACTCAACATTGTCAAAAGTTCTAATCCTTAGCCACGTTTCCTAAAATGTGTTCTTATTTTTGTCTATATATATAGGTATACATATATCCCTATATTTTTTGTCTATATATAGGGATACAGACAGGGTACAAACTGACAAAGTCATTAATTGAAATAAAAACAGTTGTGTAGGAGGGTTGAAACTGGGGGACGAAAACCCAAACTCTGCTTCCAAGGTGAGGGTGTGGAAGACAGTTTTTTGTCACAGGTCATACACCATGGCAAAACTGAGCTAGCAACAAGACACAAGATGGATATACTACATCAGCAATGTCTCTCCAAGGCAAATATTTCAAAGCAGAATGGGTTTTCCAGATGTGCCGTTCAAGCTCCATTGAAGAAGCACAAAGAAATGGCATTTATGGAAAAAGACACATCAAACCAACTTACCTTCAAAATCAGAAAATGTGCGGCAAAGCCATCAGCTTGGAACTGGCAGAGACCTGGGTGACCTAGGTATACCTATCTACTGTTTGGAGATGTCTGGCCAAAAGAGGTCTTAATGGAAGGATTGCAGCCGTACCTCTTACATGGAAACAATGCCAAATGACTCCAATCTGCATAAAAACATAAAAACCAGGGTAAAGAAAATTGGTAACAAGTGCTCTGGAAAGAGCAAATTTCAATTTTTTTGCTGCAGCAAAACACAGTTTGTTCACCAAAGGACTGCAGATTTTATACAAGTGGTAATTAGTGACTGCAGGTCATGGTGAAGCATGGTGGATGTTCCTTGCACATTTTGGGCTGTATTTCTGAAAATGGAGTTGGGGATTTGGTCAGGATTATTGGTATCTTCAATGGAGAGAAATAGGAGCAGGTACTTAGCCATCATGCAATACCAACAGTTAGGGAACTGATGGGCCCCAAATTTATTCTGCAGCAGGACAACTCCCCCAAAACATACAGACTATATCATAAAGAACTAACTTCAGCATAAAGAAGAACAAGGAGCCATGGAAGTGATGGTATGGCCGCACAGAGCCCTAAACTCTACATTATCAAGACTGTCTGGGATTACATAAAGAGACTGAAAGATCTGAGCCTACATTTACAGAAGATCTGTGATTAGTTGCCCAAGATGTTTAGAACAACCTACCTTCAAAAACTATGTGCAAGAGTACTTAGAAGAAGTGATGCTTTTTCGAAGGCAATGGGTAGTCACACCAAACTTTGATTTCATTTACATTTCTCTGTTAGTTCACTTTGCATTGGTAAAGAATAATAAAGTAAACTATTAATAATAAAGTAATCTTATATTTATGAAAGCTTTTTCAGATTGCAGCATTTTTTCACACCTGGCAAAACGTTTGCACACTAATATATATATATTTATATTTATATATATATATATATATATATATATATATATATATATAT
>NW_027318131.1:0-7196 GCF_032062135.1 Pyxicephalus adspersus | reverse complement strand
CGCCAACATATTACGCAGCGCTGTACATTAAATAGGGATTGCAAATGACAGACTAATACAGACAGTGATACAGGAGGAGAGGACCCTGCCCCGAAGGACTTACAATCTAGTAGGTAGTACTTAGTATGCAGATTATACAATAGAGGTAGTCCCCGGGTTACATATGAGATAGGGACTTAAGGTTTGTTCTTAAGTTGAATTTGTATGTAAATCAGAACAGGTACAATATTTTAATAAATGCAGTTCGTTGGATGTCCTTAACCCAGGGACTACCTGCATAGAATCAAAGTAGATATAATTCCCTCTATGTCATGTACTCACACACATGACTTCCTATTGGTGTAAGCACTGCCTAGTTCTCTCAGTAATAGATACTGGCTTAAAGTCATAAAATGTGCTGGAGAATGCTCTCAACAGGAATAATACCACACAATAATGTTAACAACAGGTTTGTCTTAACAGGTTTACAGATAATGCTCCTATTGTGCCTTTTCATGGAACCACGGTACAGTCTGTTTTAAAAAATGTTAGATCAATGTACCTGACATAAACTGATCTCATACTGATTTGTAAAAGATGGTCAGTTAAGGAGTACTGTAAACCTTGACTTGTATGATAATATACATCCAGGTGTGTTCCATGAGCTTCCAGGAAAGGGTGATGTTAGGCATCGCTTCACCTAGAAAGAAGCCTAGCTCTAGACACTCAGGAGTGCTGAGTCTGCAGGGGACAACCCAGAAGAGGTGATGATTATTGCCATGAAAGCTATATCAAAAGCCATAATCTAGGTATGTTGGTTGGATCACCCAGGTTCTCTCCTGACAGTCTGTCTCTTCCAGTCGTGGAGAGTTTTAAGAAATCAGGCCCACTGTGAGAAGCGCCGTGTTTTAGTCCCAATATCTTTGACACATTTCACAAACTCTGTTTTCTCAGGAATCATGGGACTGACATCAGAATGAATTGACAAATCCCATCTGTTAAATACATCATCCAAATAATTAATAACCAATTTGTTATAATATAGAAGGGTCTGAAATTGATCACATAAAATAAGAATAAGAAAGATTTATGTAACACTGTGATTTATTCAAGAAAGGTGTCCTTGCCCTAAAAGTCCCTGGTAATATATTCAACAGCTATTGTTACGAAATAATTGGATGTGTCACCGATAAATTATAATTATCTCCAACATTAGTTTCAATTATGGAGGAGAATTATGGTGAATTCAAATATGGAGGAGAAAAAATTCCTCCACAGGTTGCTAGTGGTTCCTTAGGGTGTGGTTCACTGAGCTCCTATGTGATGATGTCCGCCTAGTTCTGGATTCAAGGCAACTTGGCAGAGCCTCCTGCATGACACAATGATATTTTTATATGTCTGTCCTATTTCAACTGTAAAGAGAATTGTCCTCATTGATCCCAAATAAAAAGGTTTTACCAGGGGTTTCCAAAAACTATAAAATTATCATTGGGTTCCTCTGGGGTAAAAAAGCTTGAGAAAAGCCGATCTAACCTTTTCTTGCCTAGCCTTCTTGTTTCTGACCCACACCTTATACTGATGTATATATGTGTGCAGAACTATGTTGGCCCCTCGCACTGGCCAAGATATGCCTGAGACCTAGGGATGATGTCAATGGATCTAAAATTTGGTATGCAATGAAAACCTAAATGGTTTTGATAAAAAGAGTCATCAACATGTTGATAAATGAGGAAAACGAGGGGCACAGGAAAAACTAAAGATTTGCAGATTCAATTTCAGCTTTGAGAAGTGGACACAGTCTACCAATATGGTAATAAAAGCAACAGTGTGAAGGTCCATACAATAAAGGCTGGGAAAGATCATACAAGGAAGACTATGCCAAGGTCTCACTTTTTAAATTTAAAAACAGTACAATACCTTTTTATTGCTTCAATCAATGTAAAATCGCTCTATGCTATAAACTTGTCCATTTGAAGGTGTTCTTTTAAACTTATGAACATGATTTACTGTAAATATTGTGACTAGTAAAATAAGAATTTCCACTACTCATTTTTTCCTGAATATATTTTACCCCAACACTTGTCATTATAATAACAAATCACATGCTATTTTGTATAAAATAAAAACATAAACAACTCAGTTAAGTGTCATTTGAAGATCAACTAGGACACGGAATATGGCAACAAACCACATCAATCACTTCAAGTGAAGAATTGTAAATGACTATTGAATGCATTAAAATGATGTATTCTTTATAACTGGCACAATGCGAAACATACATTTTTCTTTTTTTTAAATGTAATTTAGGACCCTGTATATCAAAGTGTTCATATGAAGAACTAGAGTTATTTTCCAATCCAATAATCAGACTTAAACTTTAGAACAGGAATAAAGTTGACTGGTGCTTTAGGCAATGTTATTACAATTCTTTGCAATAATATGTTAATGCATAAGGCTTTAGATGGCTGAAATACTTAAAGAAATAATGTTTTTTGCCAAAAATTTGCCTAGTCAGGTGTAGGGTAATTAAATATTTAGTAAATCGACAGCTCTCCTTTACTTGTTCATCTCAAGTTTAGCACATTTGTTTAAAAAGGGTAAAGCGCCCTTAAGTTCAGAACTTTACAGACACTAAACAGATTGTTTTGTCAAAGATGCTCCCAGGTTTGGGCATCTACCCAGAATAGTTGTGACGTACTTGCCCAACATTATTTTAACAATAAAAATGTGTTTACAAAGTAATGCACGCTTTTGTATCTCAGTGCTGATCCTTAAAGTAGGCATCTCCTAAAGTAGACAACTGTGTCGAATATTAAAAAACAGATGCTGTTAACAAACCTTTCATCTTTCTGTTCTGCATACTATCATTTCTAAAGCTTGATCCTTATGTCCTTTAAAACAGCCAAGGTTCCTTGACATGCTCCTGGCACTCACTGAACATTCCCTGAAGCAACAGGTATATAAAACCAAGTATCAATACATGCAAATGTTCTGCAAAGTATAGGTAAGAAACATCAGAAGAACCTAATTCTTGTTTATTTGTATTGCTCCACTACCTAAACAGCAGTATTTAACGGAACCTCTACAACAATGTTTCTCGACCTCTTTAACATGGGAGAACCCAAATAAACTTTAAGGTTTATTTATAAGGTTAAGGAAATAACTTTTAGGTCTTCAGGGAACTCCTCTATTATTCCTTTATCCACAGCTCACTGTATATTAATTTGGTGGTCAGTTGGAAGAATGCCTCTCTTAAATTATGGGCCAGTGGGAAGAATGTCACCCTTACAGATATCCAAAAAGATCATTGGTGTTAGTAGTAACTGACCAGAGAGGCACAAATTGTTCATTCCTTAAGGAGCCCCCAGCAACCTCAGGAGGACCCCTGGTTGAAAAACCCTGTTTTAAACTATTGAAGAAAAAAGGAAAGAACAATAGAGAAACAGCAGGTATTACCAATCTCTCTCCAAAACAAAAAAAAAGTTTGGGCTGAAAATATACTTTTAATAGTGTTGTATTTTAATTGGGCTGATCTATTTTGTATGTTTTAACAGAGTAAATTAAGATATTGTGACTTTTTAGCAAGTAAACAGCAGTTAAAAATCACTGGTACATTTACTCAAATATATTTCTAAGATTTCTCAATTGCTAGTATAGCATCTATTTTTATTTTTCATACAATTACTATTTATTGTACCAATACAAGGAAACTGCACATTTGGCTTTAATCTCGTCATGGATGTCTGACAGGTTTCTGAAACTCAACCTGGATAAAACCGACAAGACAGCTAGGGTCTAACCACACTACCACAAGGCCACATCCCTGATAATTGACTGAAAATAGGGATTTGAGGGGTTAGCTCAATAAATGGGACTTTTTAGGCCAACAGTAATCAATTATACCTCTAAATCAAAACATGATATCTTTATTAGAAAACATTAAGAACTGTAATGCGCCTGGGCACACAAACCACGACCAACTCCAGATACCCTTAAATCAGGCTTTATTCAATATCATACAGCACAGCAAGGGTTAAGTCCGCCTTAATTGGCAGATTCGCGACCCCTATTGCTCAAGGCAGGAATCCGGCTGGCAGTGAGGAGGCGAGTGTACGAGCGCACTTGATTCCGGACCGTGAAAAACTGGCTCGCTGGAAGCGCGAAAGTACGCGTGACCAGCGAGCGCGGATTTTATTGATGAATTTGGGCCTTATAGTGGAAAATAAAAAAAAGGTCTTAAGGTCCACTGTCTTGCCAGCCCTCTACAACCTTAAAAATAGGGTTCAGCAAGTGACTACATTGCATATCTTGAAAGACAGAGATATGGTGAGATTTTTTTAGAATTCAATTTTATGGCACAGTTCTCAGAAATGTCTGTGGTCTTGGGAACAAATAGAAGGTGTGATCTTCCAGACGGACAAAAAAAAAAAGATCATTTTGAATATACATACATTACACAATACTAGCACTGAGTCATAGGATCGCTTGTAAAAGCTTGACTGTACTGATATTCATGTTTATTATAACAGGTTAGTTCCCCCACCTCCATATGTGCTTTAGACCCCACATTTTGCTGGGACAGCCCTGTAACTGTATCATATGATTTTTTGGCAGTTTCATAGATAAACAATACAGGGAAATGTATTATTGTGATAAGAAAGTGTTGAGTGGTTAGTGCACTGTTTGCTGACAGTTCATGTTACATGCAAAAACTCACCTGGTGAAATGTTAAGTGTCCCAGGCAACAGTATTCAAACCACAGCAATTATGTAAATTGTACCCATATTTCTCCATTTCTTTTTCAACTACTTATGTTCAAATGTTTTATATTTTTGTAAAGGGAAGATTGGAAATGATAAGACACGCTAAAAACCTTAAAGCAAATTTTAATGACGTGTCTTTTTTTCAGACATTTATAAGACAAATATTTGCTAGTGCCATTGGTACAACATCATCCTAGATTAAATATTGGTTAAAGCCAGAACTTAGTTTTGGATGGAGTGGGAAAGGGCACCTGTCAGAATTTTACTGCTATCCAAGTCAGGAAGTCAGGAAGTGAAGGCAAATTTTTAACAGAAGCAACAACAACAAAAATGTTTTTCTTCAGGCTAGAGCCTGTCTCTGATGCAGATTTTCATCACTTGTTGGTGAAACCATTGTTAGCAGGTCAGGATATCTTTGTCTTGTAGTACATTTTAACATAAGCTAAAATAAAAATATGTTAAAAATTATCCAGACTATTCATAGGTAGGAATGGTCTTCCTCGCCCTATTCGGCTTGCTCCTACTTTCTGCTCATTTAAAAGAGCGCTCAAAACTCATTTTTTCAAACTTGCCTACCCATCTTGAGTAAAAAGCTGTCGGATAAGCGCGGCTTTGTGCGCGAGCTTTTCCGGTTGTTGAATAGCGCGATCGCGCGCGATTCCGGATCGCTAATACGAATGCGCGACCGATAATCCGATTTTGCTTGATGAATCAGGGGCAATGTGTCATTCCCATTTCAGGGGCATAGTAATTTGCTGAACAAATGTTGAGCTGCTAAAATTAAAAACCACAAAATAATGACATACAGAATTTCCCCTTGTGAACTCCTTTAATTAGTTTCCACAATGAACAGCTTTGTGTATATGAATACAGTGGTCCTCAGTAAGTAAGTGGAAATCACCTCTCAGTGATTGTACAAACAAAGGGTCCACTGTGTTCTGGAAATGGGGCTTGTCACATATTTAGAAGAATCTGGTTTTAATATAGCTTCAGATATGCAATGGACATTGCAATCTGTTTCTGTAGGCTTAACAAGAGACATACAACTTCCCTTTCTACAACAACTGCTTCATTGTATTGTAAAAATGTAAGACTTTCACTATCACAGTCCAGAAAAATGACTGCTGCAAGTTTTCCTAGGTGCAGTTACATAGCAATTTAAAAGTGTATGCCAATCGAAAACCTTTTTTTTTAGTTTTGGGTTAGGGTTGACATACTAAAGGTTTTATACTAAAGTAAAATATAGACAGTGCATTTATGTAAAATGGAATAATTTGCTTTTACATTGAAGCAAAAATCTTTTTTTTTCTGCATATGATTGGGCATTCGTTGCAAATTGAAATTTCACTGCATCCATTAAGCCAGGCAAATTATCCCCTGCAAGGTAAAATGCCGCATGCCAACTTAACTGCCTATATTTCTATAGAAAATCAACCCCAATATTTCTCCCGCCAACCTGACAGAAAGCTCTAGAGTAGCCCTTCTCAACCTTTTAACCTATGCAAATAACTTTCAAATCTTCAGGGAACCAATACTATAATTACTCTATCCACGGTTCATAGTATATTAGCATTGTGATCAGTGAAAAGAATGCCTCCTACATTGCTGGCCAATGGGAGAAAAGTTATCTTATGTTATATATATACTAAAAGACCATTGATCAAGAAACTAGCGATTTCTGGAGAAACCACTGGTCCAGAGGTAAAAGGAACATGCAAAGACTGACAATACTGTTGCAAATTGCAAATTTCCATGCCTTAGTGTTTCTTCTTAAAGGATTTCCAGGTGAGAAAATAATTACAGATTCAAAAATAATATTTTCTGAGAAATAGGAAAGTGTCTAATCAAAATTCCCTTCTTGGCCCTCTATAATTCCCTTACCAGGACCCATTCCCCCACTTCCATTCACTCCTTTATCCCCTGCAGATGAGAATAATCAGTACTTCTGTGTATAGGAGAGCACATGATCTCCTCTTCTATACGTTTACTTGGGACCAGCAGCCAATTTCTAGATCTAAGTCTTTTTCACTTGTTTTGGGCACCTCTGGTATAGAGTGTAAATAGGTATATACATGTGACTAAAATTCAAACAAGGTGCAGAAAAAATAGCAAAACTGCCAATTTGCCACAATATGGCGCCCTACTTTGAAATAAAAACAATAAAGAATATATTATATTCCTTAGCAGTTTGACTCCTACTTTTACTAAGCAAATACCTGATATTCCTAATCTGAAGACACAAGCATTTTTCAGAAAACAGACAAAGTGACAGAAAAAAATGCTGAAAATGCCACTGAAAACCTATGGGAAACCTGAACATCTACCTAAATGAATTGCCAGAGATGGCTAATGTTATGGTTTTCGAGACACGCAGCAAATGTGGCCATGTTTTTAAACAATGTATATTGGGTAATATTTTAAGGCCGTGGTTAAATGCTATTATGGCTACTTAAC
>NW_027318130.1:2284-7199 GCF_032062135.1 Pyxicephalus adspersus | reverse complement strand
AAACAGCCAGGTACTCACCGGGCTGCTGGGTGCCGTCCGTACCCTCAGCCGCCGTACCGCCGCCCCGGCTTGTTCCCGCTTGTCCGGTTGCCGACTCCACGCTCTCCCCGTCTGAGGACTCCTCCTCCGGTGATGCACGATCTCCTGCTGCACCCTCTTCCGGGTGCCGCCCGATGATCTCATTTCCGGCCGCCGCTGCCCCTGCCCCGGAACTTCCTGTCCGGACCGCGACCTGTGCTTCACGCTGCAGACTCCGCCCACCACGTCTTGGACCGGATCCCGCCTCCACCAGAACGTCGTCCCGCGATCCTTCAACCGCCGCCACCCTGGACGAATGCCTGGCGAGGGCAGGAGCCTCCACCACTTCCCTCCGATGAACGGGCCCCGGGATGGATCCCCGACTCTCCCTCCGTCTGGCTTCGCCTCCTCCGGTAAGCACCTCTTCGCGATCCAATAGTGCGCCTCTGCTTCTTCCTCAGATAGGCCGTCCCGGACTCTCCACCGCTCTATCCGGCCCGCCGAGGCCGCGACTCCCTCTCAGCTCCCCCTCTGGATCCAGTGGACCGTCTCTTCACCGGCGGCACCGGAGGGTCTCTGACCGGGCTTCTCATCCGTCGCTGTACTCCCTGGGTCTCGCTGGGGCTGAGACGCTCGGGTGGTCTCGATCGCCGTCCTCTTCTACTGGGTGTGGGCACCGACACCACTTCTCCTGCGACCCCCAGCATCGCCGACGCCATCTGTGTCTGTAGCCAGGCGACCCCTTTCACCTCCGCGGCCTGCCGCAGTCGATCCATCAACGCGTCCAACTCCATGATGCTTTCACCCCTCACTTCGCCAAATGATGTCCCCCTCCCCTCAACCCCCCCTTTTTAACCCCTCCAACTTCCCCTCCCCTAGCTTTTCAATCCCCAATCATCTGCTCCAATTTTCCCCCACTTTCTTTCCCCTTTTTTTTTTTTTTTAACACTCTGCCTTAACCCTCTGTCTTCTATACTCCCCCTGTCATGAGGCCCTATGCTGACTTCTTGCTCCAGGCCTGCTCATCTTGCGTAATTGCAGAATATACCATATCTCGGTACTGTGGTGACCAATTAAGAAGCTCATAAAAAAAGACTATTATTATCATTGTTAACTAATATTTATATGGCACCGCATTACAAAGTCCATAGTCTTGTTACTAGCTCTCCCTCAAAGGGGCTCACAATTTATTGTCATATAGTTACATGATTACATAGTAAGTCAGGTTGAAAAAAGATTTGTCCATCAAGTTCAACCACTAGGGAAATAAACATATCCCAGATAGAAAACCCTATAAGACATAGTTGATCCAGTAGAAGGCAAAAAAACTAATACAATTTGCTCCAGCAGGGGAAAGAAAATTCCTTCCTGATTTCATGAGGCAATCGGATGTTCCCTGGATCAACAGTCTCTGTTATCAGTCATATATATCTAGTCATATATATTTAGACATAGTCATTTGTCATTACCACAGTCTAAGGTCAATTTTGGGGGTGAGCCAAATAACCTACCCGCATGTTATTGGAATGTGGAAAGAAACTGGAGTACCTGGGGGAAACTCACACAAGCAGGGGGAGAACAGCAAACTCAATCAAGATTCAAACCTAGAACCTAGCACTGCAAAGGCCAGAGTGCTAACCTATGAGCCACCTTGCCACCCAGTAAATATAAAATATTAGAAAAGTGCTTGCAGTGGCTTCCATTCTAATAATATAAATTATAATTCTTATAAACGTAAAAATGTGTTGCAACTTGTATTAAAGTTGGTTCTGCATGTTTTCTAACATGGGTTGGGTGCCTTCCATTCTATGTCCTCAGAAGTGTCCAACTTATTTTCTTGCCAATAATGTTGGTTTTCACTCTCACATTAAATTCCACAGCCGGGTGATTTACCCATGGTCTGGATGAATTGTCATGTTGTTCAGAGTAACAAGAAAACTTTTTTAGTCAGGGGTTTTACATCTCCAGATATCAATTCAACTATACCCAGGACAAAAAACTTGTAGAATAACGCTGGATGATAAGAGCGGGACCAGGTAAGTGATGATTTTAATACAGGGGGAAAAGTTTGGGCTTATCGATAATTGTAACTTTTTTTAGCCCGAACCAAGGTCGGGCTTAACGGTTGGGTGGTTAAAATCTAATGAGGGAGGATAATGCATTACAATACAATAGCTAAAATAAAAAAATGGCCTGTGTATTTAAAGAATGGTCACATACCAACTTTGTAGAACAAGTTTGACCTCCCAACTATGTGGAATGATTAGGCTATAGAGGCTGCTCTGGAGAAGAAGTATGTGGCATGGAAGGAATGTGCTATTAAGGAATTTATTTAAGATGTCATAACTTTGAAGACAGTCAGGTACGTTTCTTAAACATTATTCCCTAAATTATTCTAAAATATAAGGCTCCAAGTGGTGTTTTGCCCATTTTAACATGGTAGCTCCTATATGAGTTAAGCAGGGGAATGCACTGGTCAGTGACAGCAGTAAATATGAAAAGGCATTAGAAGGATGGTAAGAGAATAATTGCATTTGAGTGGAGCTCTCTTAATGTGCTACATCCATGCAACAAGTTGGACACATGCCACCCCAACCCCAGGATATTTTATTTTATATTATATACAAGTGTTCCTGAATGCAATTACACTATAATCTAAATAATAAAATCTTTTAACCTCAATTTTTTATCAGGTTTTATCAGGCTCCATATCAGCCATTCTGGGATGCTTTGGGTAAATTAAAACCACTGATTAATATCAGAGGTCTCAAAATGAAACATTTGGACAAAGTCGTAGGCCAACCTAGATATTTATTGAAAAAATATCTACAATTGAGGAATGACGCTAAT
The DNA here is from genome assembly GCF_032062135.1 of Pyxicephalus adspersus. NCBI lineage: Eukaryota > Metazoa > Chordata > Amphibia > Anura > Pyxicephalidae > Pyxicephalus > Pyxicephalus adspersus. The sequence goes on along the minus strand of NW_027318130.1, from coordinate 4,331 downwards.
GAATGTCAACAGAGGTAGTGGCGCTTGTGGGTCCTGACTGACACGCCAGCAGAGCATTCTGGGATTTGTAGTATTAGCAGTGCATGCACTGTCTGCCAGCGGGCCAGCTCTAGTAGACATTTGGTATTTTCGGACCAAATATAATTACAATGTGGGCCAGATTTGGCCCGGGGGCTAGAGTTTGACACCCCTGCACCAGGGTAACCAATTTTAGTTATTAATTCTGTATTTTAATCTGTGTCTGTATTTCTGCACTTAAATCTACAATCTAAATCCACTGATGTTGTGGCCTCTTAGTTACAGAACACACTAGAGGCATGGCCAAAGAAGATATTGTCTGATTTCTATCACTTTGTTTTCACTAAATTACTAAATGTATGTACTTGATGTAACAATTTAACAAAAACAAGCAGTTCTGAGCACAAACCTAATTTGAAAGCCACCTGTGAAGAATAATCACCTGTCTGCACAGAGCTTCTTCCCTGGCCCCTCTCAAAATCAGTTCATTTAGGCTCAACGTATTATTAGCACAAATGTCTCAGGCCTTTCTAACAAAGGGCTACTTGCAAAAGCTATTGGGAAAAACAGCTCTGTGGCTGACCGGTATTCCTTAAATTAAATCCCTAAAGATAGTGATCAATCCCTTAGTGATAAACTGAGAGTTACTGAGGTAATTGCCGAACCAGGTAAGTATGAATCAAAAGAAGAGATAAAGAATGTAATGGCTTTTTCGGCAATCCTATTGGTATAAAAATCTAATAAAATTATGCAAATAGTACAAACTTAGAAAATACACACACTTACAAAAACGTAATTCTGACAGTTTTAGGCAGACTTATCTAACAATAGTTTTCTAGTATATGTTCTCATATAAAGTTTGATCTCATGCGTAATGGGTCAAAATATATCCTATATAGTTACAGTCTCTCCCGACGCGTTTCGCCCCAGTGGGCTTTCTCAGGGGATAATGACACCCTAAAAACCAAAAGAGCAGTACCAAAACGGATCTATAAACATGTGTACTCTATCATGTGGGAACAAACCACAGTTCTGATATTCCTGTCATTTCCTTTTCGGTATTGGAAAACTTCACCCCTAATTCTAGGGGTGGTTTCCTAGACCAACGTTTATTGAACCACCATTCCACCAGGTTTGAAAAGACGTCATGTCCTTCAAACCTTTTCTTTAAATCTATTATCATTATTTGCATTCAAAAGGCCATTTTTCTTTTTCTATGCCCTTTTTGTATATTAATACAAAGCATTATTCATTTCATCTTACATACTTTTCTATCCACAATAATTCAATTGATATGGTTACATTATGTCTTTATGTAATCTATTTAGGCATTCTATCAAATAAAATTCTTGCTATTATATTTTTATGTTAATTCATGATTAATCATCTATCCTATTTCACATCTTCTGTACCTAAACTAACTTGTTTTGTATAGTTACATCATGTTTTAAGGGAACTGACAGGGAATTCAAATTACAGGCAACTTTATTTAAAAAGGAAAAAACAGGCACGCAGGCGCACTGTTTCCTAATTATTCACATTATGTTTATCCATTTAGGGACGAGCTGGAGGCAGCATCAGTCCTTCTTTGGACAGCCGCAACCAGCTCCCTCCTACTGCTCTTCATTTTACATCATCTTTTTTTCTATATCATCCTCAAATGAGAAAAGGACTGGTAGTCAGCAACTATCAGACGGTATTTTAAACTCTACATTTATATTTCCCTTTTTTTTTCTTTGTCATAAATTCCAGTGCCTTTTATTTACTTTGGAAAGTTGTTTCAAACTATCTACATTGCCATATCTTTAGTTCATATCATCAAGGTTTGTTCACTAATTAAAAATATATATATATTCTTTTTTTAAATCATAGTTTACTGCAAACCCTTTTTATTTGTTTACAGATTTATTAAAATTAATATTATTCGTACTTACCAGTAACATCTATATATGGTTCCCCTTAAAACCTTTATCCCAGGTACCTCATCTTGTGGATTACTGATAAATTACATTTAGCTTATTAGTTTTTT
>NW_027318130.1:0-1508 GCF_032062135.1 Pyxicephalus adspersus | reverse complement strand
GCAGGATCGGGTATCGGGTGAGTATCTTATTTTAATTATTTTATAACACATTTGTCGTATAGGACGCACCAACTTTTCCCCCCCAGTTTTGGGGAAGAAAAAGTGCGTCTTATACGGCAAAAAATACGGTATACATATTTATATGACTTTTAGGGTCTCATTATCCCCTGAGGTAGCCCACTGGGGCGAAACGTGTCGGGAGAGACTGTAACTATATAGGATATATTTTGACCCATTAAGCTTGAGATCAAACTATATGTTAGAAAATATACTTGAACACTATTGTTAGATAACTCTGCCTAAAACTGTCAGAATTACGTTTTTATAAGTGTGTGTATTTTCTAAGTTTGTACTATTTGCATAATTTTATTAGGCCCAATAAAAGATTTTTGTAGATTTTTATACTAATAAGGTTGCCGTAAAGAGCCGATACGTTTTTTATCTCTTCTCTTCTCTGATTCATAAATCTCTAAAGACATACAAACTTTGTTACTGTGGCACTAAACTTCTCTTTCATGCATTCTAGAACTGTCAATTCTATTTTACACAAGCACTGGACCATTCTATCCAGATATGATTGTATAACCAAGCCTTCCAGAATCCTCCTTTAATGGCATACAAACGCTAAAGGATCCTACAGAGTCACCTTGTTCATGTTAATTTTATATCCCAAAAATCTAATTTAGCCAGGCCATACACAAAATACATGTCTACATTAGCAAACAGAATAGCATCACATGTTACTAGGGATAAATGTATCTATTGGCTTTTTGTGTCTATAGCAGGATTTTCCAGAGTTTGTTCAAAAGTTGCTAGGGGTCTTTGAAAAGGAACAAGTAACTGCTCAGATAAATAACCACTGGGACAAATTAGCCGTAGAGAGTCATTCTACCCAATGACCACCATAATAAGAGGCCACTACACTGACCATCACTGAAGAACATTTTTCTGACTTTATAGGGAAGTTATTATTTCAGAGAACTCTTGCTAACACCACTTATTGCATCCTAAACATATTATCAATAAAATGCCACTAGAAGAGTTTGTTAGATTGAGGTGTAGGCCCTATATGGACAAAGAAACAAATTACTGCAAGAAATTGGAAAGAAAATGTATAGGGGGTTCTGTGAAGTTAAGTCTTCAAGTTTTTTATTGCCATTTCCCTAAACATATAGAACAACTTCTCATTCTTTTGGGGGATTGTGATGAGATTTTACTCAAAATGTTAAGGCGATGACTATAAAGCTCCAGTCTTGGGTAGGCATGTGTCCCCCAGTTTGGTTAAGGAAAAGAACAAAGCAAGAACAAGGGAGGTACACGTGGGACTCTCAAAGTGTGATTATTGTGTGTTGTAGCCATGTGTTGGTGCTGCAAGATTTTTTATTGTTTCAAACGTATAATATTTCATTTGCAACACAAAAAAATGTTATCTGATCATTTTTGAAAAGTGTAATGTACTGTATCTAAGGAGAACTTCAAATTGTTTAAAATAATAAAATTGGAGATAA
>NW_027318129.1:5380-7202 GCF_032062135.1 Pyxicephalus adspersus | reverse complement strand
AAGTACCAAGAATATTAAATTTGACCATTTGATTAGGTTCGGTTGGGAGGTATTTTAGGGACAATAATCAGCCTAAGAATTAAGGCAATAGAAGCTATAACACTGACTGTTAAAAGTGAACTTTCAGTTGAAAGTATTTAAATATATAACAGGTGTATAAAAATAAATGGGATGTGCAAATCTTAGGACAAATAAAGACTTCCCTTGTGATTGAGTGAACCCATGCTTTTCCCAGTGGATAGCCACCAAGACCTGCAGATTTGACGTTGGGCAGCAATGAGTGGTCTTGTCTTTCTAAGAAGCTGGCATGGGTCGATGCTACTTGCAAAGTCTCTCCTGATGCAGAGGTTCGCTGGCATGAGGAAGTGGTAACCGAACATTCCCTTACAATTAGTTTCACAGCATGCAACCACAGAAGTAGAAGTAGAAAAATAGAAGAGCCTGTCCCTGCACACATACTGTAGTGGAGGACCCTTGCTATATGTGTGGAGACTGTGGTCTTTCCATTTATCATCATCTTACAAACCCTGTGCTAAGACAGAGCTAAATCTCTCCAGCAAGTGTGGAACATGAGCTTTCTAAACGCGAAGTATAAGGCCTTACCTCTGCAGATAGACTACTACTTCTACACGAAAACAAGAGTAACTCTATAGAATGTGAGCAGAATACTAGCTTTAATGAAAATGAAATATAATATTTTGCACTCCTTTTGTTTTGATGTACTTAAAATGCTCCACTGTCTTTTACACCATAACAAATGACCTTAAAAAGCACTTAACACTGACAATAAAAGCTGGTGCAGATGAAGTTTGAGTAGCTATCAGATGCCACATGTAGGGAAACATCATCTTAGTTGTATATACCACATGTAGGGAAACATCAACTTAGTTGTATATAACATATACTATCATTAATTTTTTAGGAATGTTTAATTAGCCAAGCTTAATTATATGTGAGTGGAAAAAGCTAATTTTAATAGAAAAAGTCCACACTAGGCTGTATACCACATAAACTCCACATTAAGCGACCCTGATAAACAGCTAAATCAAAGGCTTAACAAATAATGCAACATACGTATTCTAAGGTTGATGGCTGTCGCATACACATTCACAGTAATCAGAGGGCAGCTAATGATGTTTCAATAGACCTGAGCATGGCATTGCTAAGAGTTCTATTCAAATAATCAGTGAGCAGTAGGCAATTTTAACTTAGATGTTAAAGACATCAATGCTTCCACTGAGATATTCATAGAAAACTAATATTTAAAAAAAATGCTTAGATTTTTAATTAAGGGTTAACACTTCTGCATCACTGAACGGTTTTATTCCAGAATGTAAAAAACATGCCAACATGTATTGCTTCTTCTTATATCATTAACACATACAAACACACATACATAATATACTGCAGGATGGTACAGAGTGAAAAGGAATAGCTTGAAGGTCAGTCACTTGTCTAACATGTACCTCCCACCCCCATTCTCAAGGACTTATACTGTATATAACACACATGGCTGCACAAAGAATAGCCAAGGGCTTAGCTGTTTTGCCCAAACCATGATTAAACATTGGCATTTCATTTGAAGCTAAATGTGCCAGGCAAATTCAGAATTTTCAGCTCTTTTCTTTTCTGTTTATGCCCAGTAAAAATACAAGAAGCCTAAAAAACTCACAGTATGTTCAATTAAGTAATTATCTTCATACATCTGCCTTTTTATTTTTACTTATCAGTTCAATTAAGAAACTCAGTGGGGTAGAGGATGACAAAGCTGCCCAGATAGTGGACCAGAGCGGCTGGCATTTTTTGTGTTCTGTACTATATT
>NW_027318129.1:0-795 GCF_032062135.1 Pyxicephalus adspersus | reverse complement strand
AAAAATGTATCCACTCATAAAATTCCAATTATTGCAAAAGCAATATTGTGATAATTGCCGGTCTTTCCCTTACCACCAGAACCCCCTTAGAGACAGTGGTTGTTTAGCACACTATTTTTTTTGATCTGATACTGAATTTTAATTTAGTGAAACCTTGTGGCCAGGTTATTGACATTTAAAGCAGGCCTAACCTGAAAAAGTCACCATGCAGAATTGACACAAGCAGAATTGGGGTCACAGGCAATAATTGGTCCAGGGCATAAACTCACAGGGTAAAAAACAGGCAAGGTTAGCAACAGTAAATCATAGGAGAACTCTCCAGCACAGATTATCCCAGCTAAACGCTACAACAGGCACTGGTGACAGGGAGGCTATAAAGTCCCAGCAGCCAATGGCAGTGCAGGAGCTAATTTGCTTCTAAAATCCCCTTCAGCTGTACACAGCCCCACAGTGTGTGCTGGGGATGCTGATAAAATACATCAGGCTGCACAGCTAAAGGGAAGCAGGGGACTGCTGCTATTTCCTACTTCTCATTGCTGCTGCAAATGACATTGCTGGACAGAATAAACAGTGTTTGATACTGCGATGACGTACAGCATGAGATAGCTGGACAGAAAAGCATCTCCTAACAAAATCATCTCCTGGCTTAAAAACTGCATCCAGAGAGTTGTAATTATTGATTCATACTCTGATTGGTCTAAGGTTATTAGTGGTGTACCCCAGGGTTCAGTGTTGGGGACTTTACTTTTTACCATCTTTATAAATGATATAGATTTTGGGATTAAAAGTACCATT
>NW_027318128.1:0-7205 GCF_032062135.1 Pyxicephalus adspersus | reverse complement strand
GAAATCCCCTGGCACCATGACACTGAGTGATGGGAAATCCAAAGCTGTCACCAGTACAGAAATCGGGAGGAACTCTTGCAATGGTGACACCAGGACTGGTAAGGATGGTCTACAAGAAGATGTCCTCATTTAGAGATCAGGTCAGCCCAGTGTCAGATAAATTGACCGGGTACGCTTTGGCAAGCTGGCCTTGCCCTCAGGCCTTCATATAGCTGAACGCTGCATTCACCAATCATTGGCATTGATGACAGGCCTTGTGTGGTGCCAGCTTTCCATGAACTGCATAATTAGTAGTTATTAATAAAGGAATTAATAGGAAGAGGCTTGAATTGGGGTCCAAGATTTTTTTTTACCCATTTCATAGCAGCAGTCATGTATTTGCTTTGTTTCATCATTCTCTTTATTCTTGTGTTTACTCCCCGTTGGCGATCTGAGACCAGATCCAGAGAATGATAGGGATGTATTCAGTGATAGCAACCCTACTGATGAGTAACCCTCCAGAACATCATTCTCAAGATAACGCTTGAAGTTATCATTTCATAGATAAGTACAATGGTGGTGGGGTAGGGGTGATACATACACAGTGGTGTGCGAATGTAGGGAGAACCACCCGTGCTATGAGATTTTACTATTTTGCTAGACTTTCTGCAGAAAGCCGAGCACTGATGACATAATTGAAAGCACTGTGTGCATGCCATCTATTATTACTATATGCAATACAAATCATATAAGGATCTCATGCAAGCCTGGGGGAAGTAATTAAATATATATACACAAACCTGTTACAATTCCCCTTTTCATGTCCGTCTTTCTGGCACTTGCAGTTGCGGTTGTCCTCCTGCCTTCCTTTCTATTTCAGGAATAAACATTCTCATCTGTGCAGGAAATGGGACTTCCTCTCTTTTTTCACACTTCTTCCGATCCACCAGAATTTCAAGTTCATTGGAAATGTTGCTCATCAATGTGTAATGTAGACTGTTGGTAAGGGGGGTAAACTGCCAAACAAAGCCATAACTGCCAGCGATCTGCTCCAAATACTGACAGCGGCGCCCCCCACAGGCCTGGTGTACCCGAGTGCTTGTGGAGTGTTTTTGGACAATGTGTTACTATGGACAAACATTGTGTTTATTCTCTTTTAATATTTTTTAGCATTTGGATCTTCAAGTTGGCAACGCAGTGGGAATGAGCGGTTAACGTGTCACTTGCAGCCTTTTTTTCCCCCCATTGCTGCAGTAAAATCCAGAAATAGGGTTCATACTGCAATCAAATATTTTGTTTTTGCTTGATCTTGATTTGGCAAAAGCAGCTTGTATCCTGTGAGCATGTGTATGAAAACACTAGGACACATGCTCATTTAAATCGCCTACATATATTGGAGAGCTGTACAAAGCACACAGGACAGTTCACATCATTCTCCAAAAAAAGGAGAGGACAGAATGCCCCGTCCAGCTTCACAGACCACATGGAATCCATTAGTGACACCATAATCGGAGTCATGCCTTCAGTGATTACAGCTAAGTGGAATCTTCTGATCGCTTGGAGTAAAGGCGGGAGGATAAAAGGACGAAGTCCGCGTTTTATTGGGTGTGGGAAGCTGGAAGTCATTGACTGTCGGGAAGGATTTGTGTTTTGAAGACTGCCGGGAGATACCAGTGTGCCTTTATGGCACATATAAATGAATGGAGTTTAGTTCAATTCAAGTATTGGTGGTTTGTCGATCAGAAATCGATCTATAATAACTCGGCGCAATCCATGCGCCTTTTTCCCATTGGACGGTTCAGTCATGAAAAACCAATATGTGTGTATGCTCCCAGATTCAATTCAGAGGCCTCAAAAACCTGTCAGATACTTGTAGAAATAAGGAAAAAATTACGACCTGACCGATTGATGCTCTTTAGATTCTACATCTCATATTGATCTGCTTTTGGTTGAATCAACCGCCGTGAGACAAATTTGTCACCAAAGGCTTGGCTTTGTCCTTGCGACAGGTGTGCTTTAGGGACCCTATAGACTTTCCTCAGACTCCATTGTCAGGCAGTGGTTGCTATGGCTGATCATACGTGTTTGGGTGTGGTGAACGCGCCCGTAAGCAAGTCCAATGCTGACTTTTATATTTGTCGGAACAATAGGGAGTAGAAATCTCTCAATAGATTGTATCCTCTTTAAAACAATGTTTACACCCTCAGGGAATGATCCTCTCTGCATGGCGTCTTCGGCCTACTTAAATTTACCTTTGACTGTGCCCTGTGTGGGTTCAGTTTACTAAAAGGAGGCTCTGTTTCTACGTCCTTCATTGTCATCATTATCCTGTCTTGAATTCAAGTCAAATTTACCTGCAAGGTGATAAACTTACATGAGACTGTTGCTAGGTGCCACCATCTTGGAAGTGATGTCAACAGACGCACAGCTCCCCCTCAGGTGACGCTCTATTGTATTGCACTTTGCTCCTTCCCTGGTTGCAGCTGGGCCAGCGCTGTGCATTTTTACACGTGCCAAATGGAGGAGAGGGGCCTGTGCTAGAGAAATGAGCAACATGGATTATTTGGTATTTGTTTGTCCCCCACACATTTTTTTTTTTTTGTAACAAAAAGTTGGTGACCAGTCCTCTTTGAGGAGGTAAATAACGGCGCATGGGCCAGATACTGAAGAGACAAATCGAGATTATCGGCTTTGGGTTGTCAATATTTACCCGTTTCTGGGTGGCGAGCTTCGAATGAGCATTTTCTTCCCTAATGAGCTGTTTTTGTTGTTTTTCTTTCCCCGCCGCCATCCACATAGAACCAGAATGACAAATCCAATGTGTGTGTGTGTCAACACCAGGCAAACACAGGCCTAATCCATCGCTGAGGTAAACCCAGGCCTGCCGCTGCAATACAAAATGTCATGCGAGAAAAGCTGCGATCCCAGGGTGGTCATCTTATATATAGCTTGTAATATAATACACCAAATGGATCTCCAAGCTGCCATTTTATATTTCCGCTTGTAATATGCAGCCATTTTGAATTTATAACATGAGCCCGGTATTGGGCAGCCATTTTTTGTCTACTGTGAGTGTAAATGTGTGCCAGGCCTGAAGCAGCCATTTTATCTCCAACTCTGTAACCGGAGTCTGATTGGAGGCGGCCAAATCTAATCAAAGGTGCCCATCTTCTTTTTTTTTTTTTTTTTTTTTCCAAATCTGTGACCGGAATCTAATCCGAGGTGGAAATTTTGCCTCCAGATCTGTGACTGGAATATAATCTAATTGGAGGCGGCCATTTGGTTTTCTATTCTGTGACCATAATCAGATTATCATATTGTCTCCCAACCAATCAGAGGTGGCCATGGTGTCTCTGCATCTATGAGAGGAATCTAATTAGAATCTGCCATTATGCCTACAAATCTTTGACAGGAATTTAAGTGGTGGCAACCACTTTGTCTCCAAATCTGATCAGGGATTGGCTATCTTGTTTCTAAATCTGGGACAGAAACTAATTTGAGGTGGCCATTTTGTCTCCAAATGTATGACAGGAAACTGATCCTAGGTGGCCATTTTATTTCCAAACATAATTGTAGGTGGCCATCTTGTCTCCAAATCTGTGACTGGAATCCATTCTGAGGCAGCCATTTTGCTTCCAAATCTGACAGGAATCTAATGGAGGGGGGGCAGCTATTTTGTCTCCTCTGCATAATTAAGAATGTATGTAATCTGAAGCACCTATTTTCTGCTCAGAATGTTATCTGAGGTAGCCATTTTGTACACAAAGGTTGCAATTTTTGGAGTAGACATTTTACCTTACCCTGAACCATTGATCTAATTGTGAGGAGAGGCATCCATCTTTCCTCAGATCTGTGGTACAAGCCGTATGGATTACACCGTACAGCCTTGCCCGCCATTTTATTTGCATCATTAATGTTCAGAATGCAACCAGTTACTGAAATCCACACAGGCAGAAATTGCAGAAAGTTATTGGCACACTTGATTCTGGCAGGATCAATGGGTATATATATTTTTTAACCTCTTAATAGAATTATTAAAACTCATTCAGTGGTATATTTAAGTGAACAAAAAGAGAAGTTCATTGTTTATTGACCAGAGAGGCGATGATGGGTAAACTTTAACTATCCATTTTTAACTAATCCAGAGTTAGCTGACTTCATGGCCAATGATTAAACCGGTCGTGCTGACGAGGAGGAAAAATTCAGCTACGTTCTCAACTTAAAAAAAAAAAAAAATGGTAGAAAAATACTGTATTTACAGGATACCAAAACTAATGTAACCTACACCAAATTGGCGATTTGAAGCCCAATTCACTTGAACAGAGCAACGGATCGCCATGTTTGGAAATGACACATATGGCCTCTCAGAAGAAGTGTGTTTCTGTGCTAGGGGAAACAGACTTTTTTTTTTTTTTTTTTACATGAGATTAATCCCAAAAGATCGCTATGGCAGCCATGTTTTTGCCTCTGCCCTGCTACGGCGACCATGTTGTCACCTCTGCCCTGCTGTGGCAGCCATGTTGCCGTCTCTTCCTTTCAGCAGCCATGTTGTCTCCTTCACCCGTTTCACCTTACATCCCTGGTGTCATCTCAATATTCTTCCAGCCGTCCCCAGGGATTAGAGGCCTCTCTCTCCGTTTACTGACAACAAAGACAAATCATAATAGTAAATGTTATGGTTATGGGTGCAGCTCTCCTGTCTGTCCGCCTAAAACTGACTTCAACCGGAGTGCTCGCTGTATACAGGCAAAATATTGTGTGGGGCGAGGCTACGAGATCTCCAAAATATTCAGACATCTGTAGTCACAACATAAACGGACTGTGTGGTGTGTATATCTAACATGCAGCCATTATTCTTATATATAGCACCAACATATTCTGCAGCGCTGTACAGAGTCCATACTCATATCACTATCTGGCTATTAGAGGAGCTCACAATCTATTGCCCTCCACAATACCTCTCCTTATAGATATTCTGCAGGCTTCTTGTACCCTTGTCATTCTTCCTATCTTGGGGTGACACTGTCTCTCCTGTATAGATACAGTACACTGAGCGTTGTCACCTGAAGACAGAAGCTGTGTTATTGGTGACAATAAGGTTTGTGCCATTTGGAAAGGGGAAGCCGATGCCCTCAGCACATCTAAGGGCCGGTACGATACAATACAAGGCATTGTTCTCAGGTTTATATATTTTTTTTAATATGTCCTCTGCATTGCTATTAATCATCGATTTCTTTTGCAGGAAGAAGAATTCAAATGGCTCCTAAAGGAGGAAGTGCATTCGGTACTGAAGCAACTGCAGGATATATTAAAGGTCGGTGACACAATGGTTGGTGTATTTGGTGCTCCTGTAGGGGAGGTCATGTGATAATAGAAAGGGGAACCTTTAGCAAATCAAATTTCTGTGTCATTTAGGGACCTGTAGTAAAGTGGTTGCATCAGGAATCTGGTCTTTGAGTGATGCAATCTTCTTCTTGCTAGTTGCAGTTATGTCACTGACATATTCTGCGGCACTGTACAAAGGCTAAACAAGACCAGCATACCACAGGCAAATATGAGACAATGGAAATGAAAGCCAGTTGTCATAGTACAATAGGACAAGATGAACTCGAGCGATAAAGCAGATTTGGCAGCAATAGCCATCTTGTAGATAAATGTTACACTGAAGTTTGGGGACATAATCTTTTATTGTCTTTATGTCTTCTTAAACTTACATAAAGTCTTGCAAAAATAGCAGGGACATCCATGGACTGTGCAGAAAGTAAAGATGTGGGCGGGACCTAGAAGACCCACCTACTACAGGCAGAAAAGCGAGTGGGCGGATACAAGACCGGTCACCCTGCACAATCCAGGGGGAGCAGCAAGAACTGGTCTTTATTACAGGAGGCTCCTCGCTATATTGTATTGAAGACCTAGACCTCATGTGACAAATTTGCTGATCAGTTCCATGTAATTCTGCCTACTGTTTGACTTGCCTGCTTTATTAGGGGATGGTGGAATGGCATTTCAGGGCAGTGTCTGCTTTATTGGTGGCATATGGAGGGGGGGTTGCTGGATGGGTCAGGTATTTTACCTAATTCTGAACCCTGCCTTCTCTTAAACAGGAAGCCTCTCGCAGGTTTACCATTCCCACTGGAACAGCAGATGGCGCCACCAAGCAAGAGAACTTTGTGTTGGGGAGCTCCAGGTAACTGAGTAATTGAGGGTCTATATAACAGGTCCTCTTTAATTCTGAGAAGTTGGCTCTGACTCCTCCCGTTTTCCCCTTTGTATAGCACAGATCAAGTAAAAGGAGTTCTGACCCTACAAGGGGACACCCTCTGCCAGGCTGTGAGTACCTTCATTTTGATTGGTGGAATTTGATGTGTGAATGGAAATCTCCCCAGTGTGAATGCAGCTAGTAAAAGACTGGCAGGGCTTCTATTTTTATTTTTCTCCATTTTGTGCTGAGCTTTTTTTTCTTCTTGTCTACCACTTTAGGAAGTTAACTTAAAAGTCCCAAGGACCAGTCAGGTCCTCCATTTTGCCTTCCGGGAGGACAAACAGTGGAAGATGCAGCAGGTAACCCTATGGGGATGGGGGGTTTGGGCAGTGCCTATTGCATTGTGTTCAGCTGCCTGGTGAAAAACATTGTAACCCTGATACTTCACTGCCTGTGAATCGCTGATTTAAAACCAGCATGGAGGATGGGACTTTAGACTTTGCTGACTGCCTGCTTGTTCTAAGTCAAAGCTGGCTTGATAGCAAAGCCCCTTTCCAGGATAGGCTGCAGGGTTGCATGACCCTCACATCATTTAACGCCCTCTTCCTGTACATCCTGGGCATCACGGACCGCCCACAGGGCAGCGATGACTTGGTGGCACCTGGGGGAAATGTGAATGTATTGCAGCAATCTACAGCATCTGTTTTATGCTCTGACATACACTCTTTGATTCACTGTGTTTCAGATCCAGGACGCCAGGAACCATGTGAATCAGGCGATTTATCTGCTCACCAATCGGGGTGAGAATTACAACTTCCAGACTGGGTCCGAGGTGCTGAAGGTGAGATGCTGGAGAATTATCCTTGGTTCTTAAAGGGGTCCCCACTGGTGTGTTGGGGATGGCTGTGCCCGTCAAGGCCTTGCCAAGTGGGTGTCACGTCCTGCCATATTCTCTCAGTCAAGTCTATCACAAAAGCTTGGCATGGGATGCACCTATTGCTTGATATCCGTGTGTAATTGTACT
>NW_027318127.1:5482-7207 GCF_032062135.1 Pyxicephalus adspersus | reverse complement strand
GGGTAAAAAACATAGCCTCCATTATTTATTTTACAGGATGAGAATATAACACACAGCCCCCTCTATACATTTTCTAGGATGAGGGTATAACACGAAGCCCTCTCTATACATTCTATAGCATGAGGGTACACCAAAATGAGCATGTAAGTAAAAAACAAAGCCCTCTCTATACATTCTATAGTATGAGGGTATAACACACAGCCCCCTCTATACATTCTATAGGATGGGGGTATACCACAAAGCCCCTTTAGATTTTCTATAGCATGGGGTTATAACACAAAGCCCCCTCTATATATTTTTTAGGAAAAATGTATAATATAATCCCCCCTCTTTACATTCTATAGGATGAAGGAATAACACAAAGCCCCTTTATACATTATACACTAAACATTATACAATACACTATAGGATGAGGGTATAACAAAATGACCCCTTTATAGCACGTAGGGGTTATAACACAAAGCCCCCTCTATACATTCAATAGTATGGGGGTATAACACACAGCCCCCTCTATACATTCTTTAGCATGGGGTTATAACACAAAGCCTCCTCTATACATTTTATAGGATTGGGGTATAACACAAAGCCCCCTCTATACATTCTATAGGATTAGGGTATAACACAAAGCCCCCTTCATACATTCTATGGGATGAGGATATAACACACAGCCTCTTCTATACATTATATAGGATGGGGGTATAACACACAGCCCCCATCTATACATTCCTTAGCATGGGGTTATAACACAAAGCCTCCTCTATACATTTTTATAAAATTAGGGTATATATCAGTAATGCATTGTAAAGGGTGGTAAGCACACAGTGGCCTGTACATTGTATTGGGGGGGAGTCAAACACACAGTCCTCTGAACATTGTATTAGGGGGAGTGCAACACACAGTCCCCTGTATATTGTATTGCGGGGTGTAACACACAGTCCCCTGCACTTTTTTTAGGGGGGGAGTGTAACACACAGTCCCCTGTATTTTGTATTGGGGGGTGTAACACACAGACCCCTGTACACTGTATTCGGGGAAGTGTAACACACAGTACTCTGCATATTGTATTGGGGGGAGTGTAACGCACAATCCTTCATATATTGAATTGTGAAGAGTTTAATACACAGTCCTCTGTAGAAAGTAATGGGGGTAGGGTGGTATAACACACAGTCCCCTGTACATTGTTTTAGGGGGAGTGTAACGCACAGTCCCCTAAACATTGTATGAGGGGGTAGTGTAACACACGATCCTCTGCACATTGTATTGGGGGGTTTAACACACAGTCCCCTGTACATTGTATTGGGCAGAGAGTAACGCACAGTCCTCTGTATATTGTGTTAAGGTGAGTGTAATACACTGTCCTCTGTATATTGTATTGCGGTGTTGTAACATACAGTCCTCTGTATATTGTATTGGGGGGAGGAGAGTGTAACGCTGAGTCCTCCGTATATTGAATTGGGGGGAGTGTAACACACATTCCTCTGTATAATGTATTGAGGGTAGGGGGGTGTAACACACAGTTCCCTGTACATTGTATTAGGATGAGTGTAACGCACAGTCCTCTGTATATTCTATGAGGGGAAGTGTAACACACAGTTCCCTGTATATCATATTGGGGGGGTAATACACAGTCCTCTGCACATTATATTAGGGGGTTTAACACAGTTCCCTGTATAATGTATTGGGGGTAGGGGGGTGTAACACACAGTTCCCTGTATAATGTATTGG
>NW_027318127.1:0-4598 GCF_032062135.1 Pyxicephalus adspersus | reverse complement strand
GGGGGGGGGGGGTAATACACAGTCCTCTGCACATTGTATTAGGGGGTTTAACACACAGTCCCCTGTACATTGTATTGGGGGGAGTGTAACACAAAATCCTCTGTATAATGTATTGGGGCGGGGGTTTAACACACAGTCCTTTACATTATATTAGGGGGAGTGTAACGCACAGTCCTCTGTATATTGTATTAGAGGGAGGTTACCGCATAGTCCTCTGTACATTATACCGCATAGTCCTCTGCACATTGTATTAGGGGGTTTAAAACACAGTCCCCCATACATTGTATTGGGGGGGAGTGTAACACACAGTCATTTGTATAATGTATTTGGGGTAGGAGGGTGTAACACACAGTCCCCTGTACACTGTATTAGGGGGAGTATAACGCACAGTCCTCTGTATATTGTATGAGGGGGAGTGTAACACACAGTCCCCTGTACACCGTATGGGGGGGAGTGTAACACACAGTCCTCTGTATATTGTATTGGGGGGAGTGTAACACACAGTCCCCTGTACATTGTATTGGGGGGGGTGTAACGCACAGTCCTCTGTATATTGTATTGGGGGAGTGTAACAAACAGTCCCCTGTAAATTGTATTGGGGGAGTGTAACACACAGTCCTCTGTACAATGTATTGGGGGGAGTGTAACATCCAGACCTCTGTATAATGAATTGGGGGGAGGGGGTAACACACACTCCCTTGTAAACTGTATTAGAGGTAGTGTAACACACAGTCCACTGTATTAGGGGAATGTAACACACAGTCCTCTATACATTGAATTAGGGAGAGTGTAACGCACAGTCCTCTGTATATTGTATTGGGGGAATGTAACGCACAGTCCTCTGTATATTGTACGAAGGGGGTGTAACACACAGTCCCCTGTACATTGTATTAGGGTACCCCTAAATAATGTACAGCGCTGCATAATATGTTGGCGCTATATAAATCCTGTTTATTGTTATTATTAATAATAATAATAATATTTAGGGGTAGTACAACACACAGTCCTCTGTAAATTGTATTGGGGGGAGTGTAACACACAGTCCCCTGTACATTGTATTAGGGGGAGTGTAAACGCACAGTCCTCTGTATATTGAGGGGGGTGTAACACACAGTCCCCTGTACATTGCATTAAGGGTAGTGCAACACACAGTCCTCTGTATATTGTATTGGGGGAGTGTAACAAACAGTCCCCTGTAAATTGTATTGGGGGAGTGTAACACACAGTCCTCTGTACTTTGTATTGAGGGGAGTGTAAAGCACCGTCTTCTGTATATTGTATTAGGGAGAGTGTAACACATAGTCCTTTGTATATTGTATGAGGGGGAGTGTAAGGCAAAGTCCTCTGTATATTGTGTGAGGGGGAGTGTAACCCACAGTCCTCTATATATTGTGTTGGGGGGAGTGTAACGCACAGTCCTCTGTATATTGCATTGAGGTGAGTGTAAAACACAGTCCTCTGTACATTGTATTGGAGGGGGGGAGAGGGGGTAACACACAGTCCTCTGTATATTGTATGAGGGGATGTGTAACACACAGTGCCCTGTACATTGTTATGGGGAGGGGGGGGCACAGTCCTCCATATGTTCTATTGGGGGGAGTATAACACACAGTCCTCTTTATTTTGTATTGAGGGAAGGGGGGTGTAACACAGTCCCCTGTACATTGTATTAAGGGTTGTGCAACACACAGTCCTCTGTATATTGTATTGGGGGAGTGAAACAAACGGTCATCTCTAAATTGTATTAGGGGGAGTGTAACACACAGTCCTCTGTATATTGTATTGTGGGGAGGGTGAAACACAGTCCTCTGTATAACGTATTGGGGCTAGTGTAACACACAGTCCTCTAAATATTGTGTTGGGGAGAGTGTAATGCAAAGTCCTCTGTATAATGTATTGAGGTGAGTGTAAAACACAGTCCTCTGTACATTGTATTGGAGGGGGGGAGAGGGGTTAACACACAGTCCCCTATTTATTGTATTGGGGAAGTGTAACACACAGTCATCTATACTTTGTATTTGGGGGACGGTGTAAAGCACCGTCCACTGTATATTGTATGAGGGGGAGTGTAACACACAGTGCCCTGTACATTGTATTGGGGGGGGTAAGGCACAGTCCTCCATATGTTTTATTGGGGGGAGTGTAACACACAGTCCTCTTTATTTTGTATTGAGGGAAGGAGTGTGTAACACACAGTCCCCTATTTATTGTATGAGGGGGAGTGTAAAGCTGCGTACACACCTGCAATTTTTCTCGTTGGAAAGGATCTTTCACGATCCTTTCCAACGAGAAAAGACTGCACGATGCATGAACGATGGGGGAGTGTAACACACAGTCCTGTGTATAATGTATTGGGGTTAGAGGGGTGTAACACACAGTCCCCTGTACATTGTATTAGGGGTTGTGTAACGCACAGTCCTCTGTATAATGTATTGGGGGAAGTGTAACACACAGTCCTCTGTATATTGTATTGGGGGAATGTAACACACAGTCCTCTGTACATTGAATTAGGGGGAGTGTAACGCACAGTCCTCTGTACATTGTATTTGGGGGGGTGGGGGTTTAACACCCAGTCCTTTATACATTGTATTGGGGGGAGTGTTATACACAGTCCCCCAAAAATTGTATTGGGGGAGTGTAACACACAGTCCTCTATACATTGTATTGGGGGGAGTGTAATGCACAGGCCTCTGTACATTGTATTGGGGGGAGTGTACCACACAGTCCCCCATACATTGTTTGGGGGGGGGGGGTTGTAACACACAGTCATCTGTATATTGTATTGGGGGGTGTAACGCACTGTCCCCTGTACATTGTATTGGGGTGGGTGTAACGCACTGTCCCCTGTACATTGTTTTGGGGTGGTTGTAACACACAGTCCTCTGTACATTGTATAGGGGTGGGTGTAACACACAGTCCTCTGTACATTGTATTGGGGTGGGTGTTACACACAGTCCTCTGTACGTTGTATTGGGGATGGGGGTGGTAACACACAATCTCTGCTCTACATTGCACAGGGTGAAGGTAACAGGTAATCTGTTATATTTTGTATAGTGTAACCCAGCTGCTTTTCATGTATTGTAAGATTGGAACACAAATTGATTGTGGTGAGACGTCAGAGGCAGTAGCGCAGCTCTGCAGATCTTCCTGCTCAGCCTGGTAACTGCAGCTTGGAGGCAGATTGGAATGATTCGCGCATTCTATAAATAGCTGCAGTGATGCTGAGGGAGTGAGCAGAGGCTGGGGACTTCCATCTTGTCAATCACACCATTTCAGGAGTGTGGGCACCATGGAGAGAAGTGTAAGCAGTGTGGACACTGATGTTCCTAATATTCTCCCATCTCAGCGTGTGTTAGTGCTGTATAGCTGAAATGTGCCAATTGATAGCCATCATCCCCCATCACAAGGCGCTGCTGCACTGGGTCATGGATGTGCTCATAATTATTGATAGAGTAAAAACCAACAATGTGTAAAATGTGGGGTATTTTACCTAATAAAGTATTATACCGAATGACTAAAGATATGAGTGTGGTTTACATAATAGTATGGATATTAATGGAAATACCTTGTCAAATGTATCATATTGTACGCAGCCACATGACTTGTTTTTATGATTTGCTATGTGTTCCACTTGTATGCTGGATAAAACTACTGTGGTTTTCTTTTTTTTATTGAATACAGCTTTGAGTGTGGGAAAAAAAAAACACAAGAATTTCTGTAGCAGCCACACACCATAGAATAGTCAGGGTGCCGGCTATGTGGATTACTACAACACAACAGAGAGATGCCTCTCCCCAACTGACCAATTCCTATCTTTCAGACTTCTTGCCACTTGCAATACAAATTCACAAGATGTAAGCGACAATAAACAGAGAGCACCCCACTGCCACAAAGAAATGAACCACAGAGAGGGGTGACAAGCAACTGTATACAGAGAGGGGCAGCAACAAGCAATGCATTCACCGCAGGGGAATGTAAAGAAACACCAACCACTGTGCTGACCCGGAGTACCCACAACCCGAACCCGGATCCATAACTTTATTATGTATTGCATGTAATTCAGACATCAGATCCTGGAATAAAAGAATACATACCAATAAATAACTACTGTGAGGTCACATGGTACATTTTATTTCTCAACACAATTTGTAATAAGAACTATTGCCATGTGTGAAACAAACACTACATGACTCAGGAAGAGGAATGCATGGAACACCAAGAAAAGGGGCTGTACGCATGGAACACCAAGAAAACGGGGCAAATGCTAGGAACACCAAGAAAATGGGCTGTACGCATGGAACACCAAGAAAAAGGGCCAAATGCATGAAACACCAAGAAAAGGGACCATATGCATAGAACACCAAGAAAAGGGGCCAAATGCATGGAACACCAAGAAAATAGACCATATGTATGGAACACCAAGAAAAGGGACCATATGCATAAAACACCAAGAAAAGGGGCCGTATGCATGGAACACCAAGAAAAGGGGCCATATGCATGGAACACCAAGAAAAGGGGCCATGTTTCAGGAAAAACACTAACTCTGCAAGTGAACTGTCAGCACAGAATTCTGAATGTAAGCTCCGAGCACCCAGAAA
>NW_027318126.1:0-7218 GCF_032062135.1 Pyxicephalus adspersus | reverse complement strand
AAGTGTTAATAGAAAGTGTAGATAGAATATTATAGATAAAAGGATGAGAAATGGAATTTTCTTCAGTGGTAATGTATGCATTAGCCAGGATCTAATATTCTTCATGCAGTTAAATTCCTGAACCTGCAGAGACAAGTCTGTTGGTGCTCTACAGGTTTTCTAAAGCTCTGGATCTCTATGGTGCCATTGATTAACACAAGTGTTCCGCTTCCAAGAACCAACCTGCTGGAATATTAAAGACAGATTGTGGTGTCCAAAGGCTGTTGAGAGGTCTTAGAGAAAGGGACAGAGATGTTTCATATGGTGTATTGTATGTGGATTATACAATTTCAAGCTCATGCAAAAAGTTAGGGGCCATACGTTCACTTGACTGGGTCAAAGAAGCATCTTAATTAGAGAGTCTCAATCCGGAACAAATAATAATAGAGTCCAACAGGGAACATTGGTGATCCAAGTAAGTGCCTATTGCAGAAAGGACCAGACGAGTTACATCATCTGGCTTCAGCCTGGACAATTAAGGTGGCCAAAGATCATCTCCATGAAGTAAAGAAAAAAGAAGATGGCGGCACCCTTGGACGGAACAGGGATAGGTGAGTATGGTGGGTTTAGTTCTGCTTTGACCCCAACTGGATGACTTTTTGTTGGGTAAAGCAATCTGTACCATAAACAATTGCCCTTTTTGTTACTAACGTTTTACCTTATTTTCATATCACTGCTATAGATCACCTCCGCTTGTATTAATTCAAAATGTCATAAAGATGAACATGAATTTAACATTGCTTACCCGGATTTTGTTGTTAAGTAGCGTCTCTGTTGTCTCTTCATCCAGCTCTGGCTGTGGGTACACGCTGATGCCATGAGCCTGCAGGTCCTTCCTTATCTACAAGTAACAGCAATGCATTGTAAATAGAAAAGTCAATGTTTGGCTTGTAATAAAAATAATGAACCCCGGTCAAGAAATTAGGTCGAGGCAACAGGTCCTCGTTGCAGCGTCACTTCTTTTACTTCTTTACTGTCCATTCATCCACCAAGAGTGAAGAATGGCTGCCCTGTCTAAGCTTCAAACTACTCCAACTGGAGCTTACATTGGGCTGAGCACTTTCCTTACCCTATGTAACACCGCTCAGCCAATCATTACGTACCCATGCTGTCACATGCTCCTTGATACCCAGAAGTATCGGGTACCTTCTTGCATTGTCATGGCTAGCAGGGCGCATTAAAGACAAGTATATGCTGCTGGGGAGGAGAACATTAAACAAACCTGTTGCTTCCCTTTTCTTGGCAATGCACAGGTTTACTTTATTCTTTGTTTCAATGCCTTACAGCTAGTAGCTATACCTTGTAGAGTGACCAGTTATCTCCAAACATGACAACTCATCAATAGTTGAGTCAATGGAAGAACTGGATTGGTGTCTACTAGGCATGAAAGACATTTTGAGGAAATCAGTTTTCCATACTCCAGTGAATGAGATTTGTGAACCTGATTGCTTATGCTTTGTACACATTCATTGTGTTTATTAAAGGCACTTACCCTCTGCTTAAACTCTTCTCTCTCCTCCAGTGTGAGCGTGTCGGCTTTTGCAATGACGGGTACAACATTTACAATGCGGCCTAAGCGTTTCATGAACTCGAGGTCCAGCGGTCTGAGCCTGCGGGTTTGAGAACAGTTAAAAGGTAATACCCCTGATACTGGTTCACATTGCAATACAATGCATATATAGCTGCCATAATAAATAAAGGTAAATAAAGATAATAATAAATAAAGGTGAAGCTGGGATCCTCTGACCACCCTCGGCACTTAATAACTTGTATGCTCTGCCAATCTTTATGGGTGGGTGGAGGAGATACAGTAAGCCTGTTCCAGCTTATTAGGGGAAGAACATTAAAGAATAGAATAGAACCTGGAAAGGCAAATTCTAGCCAGATTAAATGTCAGCTACATAATAGTTCTGTAAATAAAGTCCTTAACAAGTCCTTCTCATTTATTAACCCTTAGTTAACCCTAATCAAGTGCAATACATTCATTGTACTTGCAGCAAAGTCACAGGTTTGCGCTATCCATTTACCTTACACAAGAAGCAGGTAAAAAGTAGGGCAGCAGGAATGAAATTTGGGTCATAACACAGTGGGGAATCACAGAAATGAATCATCACTTTGTTTAATGGTAAGAACTCCATCGATGGATGAAATGCTGCAAAATTTCAATCACTAGCAGGGGAACAGCAATAGAGTGAGACAAAGGCATAATGTCACCGGTAAAGTTTGGAGAACTTTGCCAATGGGGCTAGTGGGATATGGTCTTTTGTGCAAGTATTATCTAAGAGAAAATAATCAATTCCCTAAACTAGCTGGCACTTACCAATGGCCTGTCGGAGGGATGAAGTAGATACAACTGTGGATGCGGGAGTCAGGAATACGACGCTTCCGGTTCACCAGAATCTCTTCTCTTAGGTACTTTTCGTACTGTTCGTGGATGTATTTGATAATCGGGTCCCAGCTAAAATGTAAAGGCAAATTAGAAAGGTGATATGTATAGGTGTTCACGGTCAAGAACTAAGATTTTGGAAAAGAAATAGGTAATGGCTTTTTACCCTATTGATTTAGAAAGAAAGGGAAAATTAATGAAATATTTTATCACATTTTTCCTACCAGTTCTGGTTGTTGATCTGATCTCCAAATCCTGGTGTGTCAATGACGGTAAGTCTCATCTCCATCCCTCGTTCCTCGATTACTGCAGAGAGTAGAGAGAGTCAGGTCTAGTCAATGTATGCCTATCTATTGGTCATTAACCATCCCTCCTTTTTTTAAAAATGTCTCTTTCCACAACTGTAGACTTTACCATCTCATTTTAGTTAACATTTATTGACACTGTTAAGATTGATGGCAAACACAGTCAGAACGAGTGCTGTATACACTCCAGATTCTGGTCCGATATCAGGCCTGAGGTGATTATTGGACAAGAATCATTTGACGTGTTTACATAACAATGGTCCATTGTTAGCAGACCATCACACCTATATAATTTATACCTATATGCTCCAACCCCTTACAAATATAAGGAGCTCCTCTCCACCCCTTTAGGAAGCATTCTCACATGATTATGGTGCCTTTGTGAGAATTTCGCCAAAATAGAATTTGTGAGGTCAGGTTCTGATGATGGACGAGAAGTCCTAGCCTGTGACAAGCGTTTCAATTTAATAAAACAGTGTTCAGCAGGAGAAATAGTCATTCTGCAGAAAAGAGCCTCCTGCAAATTCTTACCACAAGTTTGGAAACACACAAAAAGAAAATGTTATTGAATTAACAGAACTCGCTAACACCCAAACCCAATAATTTGGAGGGTTGTCCACATACTATTGACCATATATTGTCTTTCTCCTGTTGGTGCAGTTTGATAATCTGGATCATTTCTCACCTTGGCTGATGGCTTTTAACTCCAATGTTTTGGGGATGCCGGCACCAGGAGTTTTACGAATTACTTTGGATTTGAAAAGCGTATTCACCAGTGTGGATTTTCCCAAACCGCTCTGACCTGAGAACAAGTATAAAAAACAGGAGTTAGCAGAAAGCAAGTACAAATAAACATCTACATAAACTGTTATAGTAACCAATCAAATGTCCTGATTTATTTTTAGTACATAAAACAGGACATAAAAGAACAAATTCTGAATATACTGACAGTAAAAAGCAGAAAAAGGAAGACAGAGTTTGCTATTTTTGGAAGGGAGAAACAGATTCTCCAAGTAAAGGAACAGAAAGTCAGTTACTTCTACTGAAATAATGACAAGGCCTTGAAAGTTTGGCTGCATGATTCTTCGGCAGTGTGCATCTTCCTGCTTACAAGACAATATGCCTTTATCCTTGCAAATCAGCAAGGGGGTGTTACTCAATAATGGACCACACCACCTGCTGAAGTAGGTTAAAACTGAGCATCTCTGTATCAGGCTAATGCTAAAAACAGTCTCATATGTTCATTTTGCAAGGCTGCTGCCAAATTTAGTGGTATGATAAGACTATACCCAGTTTCAAGACGAATTCCTGGGTGCTTCAAGGTCAAAAACCAAAGTGTGTCCCCTCCTATGAGCAACAAACTGCTTCTGAAACATTGATTTCAGGTCATGTTGTCTTGGTGGCCCTGTCCTGCTGGAGTGTCCAAGCACACATTTTTTTAATCCTCGGCCCTGGCCTGCCCTCATCTCTTAGGGATTCTGGAGTAGAGCTATCTCTGCAATTGTAACCAGCTCCAGCTAGCTGCCACAAGTGCAATGATGGTGTCACACTCTCAAATGGAGTTTCCTATGTCCAGCTCTGAGAGGGAAACATATTCAACATGGAAGGGAGTGGAAATTTAATCTGCTTTTGGAACATTTTCCATTTCCATCTCTAAGTGATATAGAAAAATGAAGGGTTTTTACCCCATTCCCCAAGTTTTGATCAGAAATCCAAATCCACTGAAAGCAGAAGGAACAAGGTACGTAGGAGCATGACTGTGGTGCCAGAGGTGTGGAGTGTAAGCTCACCCACCAGGTCTTCTTTAGAAAACCCTGTAAGAAGTGGCAGACTTTAATGGCAAAGGCAACAGGTTTCAGACCTTGGTCACACAATTGTAGATGGCAACTACCAGGCCCAGAAGGAAGGTGCAGTACAAAGTTTACAAGTAAGATCACTTCCAGGTATAAGCCAAAAGTCAGGGAAGGCAGCAAACAAGCCTAGTCTGGAACAAGTTTTGCATGTAGAGACATGGGAATCCATGTTCACAGGGGACATGATTGTAGAAGCTTAAGGTCAAAGCACCACAGGATCACAGGAGCATGGGGTCAGCAGAGCATTGAGGGAAACTGGAGCACAGGGTCATTAGAGCACAAAGTCAGTGGGGCACAAGATTAGTAAAGCATAGAGTCATTAGAGCACAGGGTCAGTGGAGCACAGGGTCATTGGAGCACAGGGTCAGTGGAGCACAGAGTCAGTGGAACATAGAGTCATTAGAGCACAGGGTCAATGGAGCATGGTTTACTATAGCAAAGGTAATGGCAACAAAGCATGGGGTCACACAGTGTTAGTGTAACATAGTGTAACTGGAGCAATAGATTACTGAAGCATGGGGTCACTGGAGGATAGGGACAAGGAAGTATGGGGTCATGTAAGGTGACCCACCTTGCGTAACACAAGGTCTTCAGAACCAGGAGGAGGCTTGGCACCGCATGTAATGAAGATGTATGAAGCACTACATGTGAAGAGAGGTATAAGGCACCGCATGTAATGAAGATGTATAAAGCACTACATGTAAAAGAGAGGTATAAGACACTGCATGTAATGAAGATATATGAACCACTACATATAAAAGAGAGGTATAAGGCACTGAAATAGGGTACTACATGGGACAGCACCAATCTGAACGTGAGTATCACAGCAGCAGCTTCTTTTTGTATTTGTTCAACCTGCTTTAATTAACAATAATTGTGCAGTGAGAGGTAAATGCTTTTCTAAACACCCCAAGTTATTCAATTCATCATTTTCACACCATACCCGGAGGGCTCTCAGCGCTGTGTGCAATTAAAGTCCAAGTAATACTAAACCTATTCTATACAATCTGAAGATAAACGGTTTCAAGTGAGTCATAAAAATTCACCAAAGGTTTATGAGAGCGTGTCCAAACTGATTCGATAATCTCACATTATATGACACCTGCTATGAAGGCAGTCAAGCAGAAATCTATTTTATGTTTCCCACCATAGGAGGCGAGCTCGGGTGGGTGTTCTCGGGTGAACTTTTGTAGAGAAAAGCTTCTGAGCCGCACATAAAAAGTTTGGAAGCTCCATTGATTTACAGGGGAGTTTGGTTGGCAGACGTTCCCCACCCCAATCTATTAGAAAGTGCTGACAGTTTATGTGCAACCTCCAGGATTATCATCCAAGAGTCTGTCTGCAAAATTTTCCATCCAATCCCCACTTTAATAAATGATCTGCACATTAAAGAGCGCAGGGTGGAGGAGCCTTCCAGGTAGCACTGAGGGTTTTTTTTGGGGGGGAGGGACGGGTAAATTCCTTGATCTTTTTTTGTTTTTCTTTGTTTTTGGTGTTTTTATTGCAGATGAGATTTTATATATTAGTTTTATATATTATTATTATATAATACATGACGCGAAAGAGGGGAATGGTTGTCACTAATACAGGAAGACAGTTACACTTGAATTTTAAGGGGCAAACAGGAACCCCATTACACCTGGTCACATATAAATTGGGAACCCCCCCCCCCAGAGAACAATGGAAACCAGAGAAGTTTGTTTCAAGCACCCGGATTGGCACTTTCACTTTTTAAAAGAAGGGATCACCATTGAAATGTAAGTCAATGGGCTGTGTTTATAAAGCAGTGAATCTGGCGTTCACTGAAACATTCCCTGCAGGAGAATCTTTGAATCTTTCTGTCTGTGTGTTTCAATGGCAATGAGTTGTTGATTCTCTCTGTTACTGCTTTATAAATAGATCCTTATGAATGTCTTATGAGGGACAATAAAAATGATAAAAGAGGCAATCGGTCTTCTAGTGAATAAAGTTTCTAATCACAAATTCAGGATCATTTATTGGTGATCAAAACTGCAAAAAAGCAAAAATGATAAACATTAGGAATGTTTTTTTTTTTTAAACATAATTCTATATTTGCTATTGGTTCCTATGCAAGTCAATGAAATGAGCAAGGAAATGAAAACTCCTCTTTTTCTTCCTCTGTATGAGGAATGTTTTCCTTTGTAGTATGATCTGTGGTTATGGGGTAAGCTCCAATGGCCAGGGCCCTCTCCTCCTCCTGTGCCATTGTTTGTATCTGTCTGCCACTTGAAACCCCTATTTATTGTACAGCGCTATGGTATATGATGGCACTTTATAAGTACAGTTTATTATTATTATTATTATAATAATATTAATGAATTAAAATAAGGGGTAAATTCTTGCAATTCCATTGTACTATGCTGGCTACAGATGTCTGTGATATACAGGTGGAGTTTTTTGGTGTCTCCAGTACACAACTTTTGTTGTAAAAATAAAGAAAATTCCATTCGATGGCAGCGGGTGCCATGTTTTGTCCTTGGCACTTTTTTATTATTTGTTAAAAAGAATTTTCATTGAAAATGGAAGAACACAGTTGCAGAAGAGCTGACAAATCAGAAAATATACATGACTGTGTAACACAGGAGCCACTAGGTGGCGATATGAGGCCAGTACA